>NW_021824870.1:7500-17526 GCF_006345805.1 Octopus sinensis | reverse complement strand
GACTTCACTTACAGGGCTCAGGTGTAGTGATGTTGTCTTTAATTACGGAGACTTGATTTTGGATATTCAGCTAATGAGGTAGACAACCCTGCACGTCAATCTATTTTCTGATGCGTTCGGTATCAGCTTGATTTGGAAAGGAAAAACATAATAATAATAATAATGATAATAATAATAATAATAATAATAATAATAATAATAATAATAATATAATAATATAATAATAATAATAGTAAGAAGAAGAAGAAGAAGAAGAAGGAGAAAAAGAAGGAGAAGAAGAAAAAGAAGAAGAAGAAATTGAGTAAACCTGAAGAAAACTGCAGTGGGTTAGTTGCATGGACATATGGATATATATATGTGTGTGTGTGTGTGTGTATCGGTGTGTATGGGCTGTGTGCATATACATACGTACATGAATACATACATATATACAAATATATATGTACTGGTGTACATACATATATATAAATGCATATATGCGTATATATATACAACGATGTAATGTATAAGTGTGTGTTCGTGTGCATGTATATAGATATATTAACATACATATTCATATGTGTGTATTTGCGTATATGCATAGTATATATATATATATATGTACATATATATATACATATAAATATACATATATACATATATACATACATATATATATACATGTGTGTGCATATATATATATATATAAATATATACATATAAATACACGCTCACAGTCATACGTATATATATATATATATATTGCAAATACATATTCTATAGAGTTTTGTAACATCCAAGTACTCTACTAGCTAGCTACCTTTATATATATATATAAATAAATATATATATATATATATACAATTAATAAATATAAGGGTAGCAAAAAATTCTAGAAAAAATTCTCCGCTACCAGTGGTTCAGTGAGAAAGAAAAGATAGTCAAAGGCTATATAATATACATTCGATAATATAAAGAATGGCCATATAGGACATTCGACTCACTAGAGAGAGCAGCCAAACTCAAACGGCTAATAGTTATAATTCTGAAATTGAAAGAGAAATAAAAACGTTTACCCTTTCATCTCTGGACTATGCATAGTTTCGGCAAACTTTTGTAAACAAATTAATTAAATTAAATTATATTTATTTACAACTGGCGTACCTCGTCAGCAGAGAAGCCAAGGAGGAACATATACCCACGAGGCGATGGTAAGGAAGCCTCAAGTCTATATGCTATAAATTTTCAAAATTTACCGCAATCGCGCGGTCTACTCAGCAGCAAATATAAACTGCTGATTTAATTTCAAAATTAGCCAAAAAATCATTAATTAATAAATATAAGGGTAGCAATAAATTCTAGAAAAAATTCTCCGCTACCAGCGGTCCAGTGAGAAAGAAAAGCGCGGTAGATTTTGAAAATTTATAGCATATAGACTTGAGGCTTCATTACCATCGCCTCGTGGATATATGTTCGTCCTTGGTTTCTCTGCTGACGAGGTACGCCAGTTGTAAATAAATTTAATTTAATTTAATTAATTTGCTTACTAAAGTTTGCCGAAACTATGCATAGTCCAGAGATGAAAGGGTAAACGTTTTTATTTCTCTTTCAATTTCAGAATTATAACTATTAGCGGTTTGGGTTTGGCTGCTCTCTCTAGTGAGTCGAATGTCCTATTATGGCCATTCCTTATATTTTTGAATATATATATATATATATATATATATATATATATATACATATATATTACTACACTTCCATCACACCGATACTTCTAAGCAAGGCTCTTATTCTTATCTTTGCTATGAAGAACTACTCTGATTGAACAAAAAATGATGTGAACATCATCCCAGCAGCCAGGAAAACAATTATTAGATTTAAGGATAAGTTTTGAACTAGAAAATTAGCTAAAAGTTTTTCGATATCACCATGGGATCTAATGACACTGCGCAAGTCACTGATCTCGTGAGAATATCCTTATTATATGGTATTAATGAAGAAATTCATAATCTTGAAGGTTGATTTTATATGGACTATACGTAATTCCAGCCATGTTTATTTTTGCAATCAAGAACCAAGAACCAAGAAAAACATTATTAGATATCTTAAGATTATTGGCTTGTCTATTACATTGGATGATAATTGTAAAATAGTCAACGTCCTAGTCATTACTTTAAAATTTAGAACAGGTCCCTTTAAACATCTCCATAATCCAAACCAGCATAAAAATTATGTTAATCGCTTCTCCAACCATTAAATAGTCGTCATACTTTCCGTAGTAAAGTAGTAAACAGTGTATTCTCCCGTATATCATTGTTCTCCACCAACCAGGACATTTTTTATCAAAACGCTAGCTGCTACAAAGGAGCTGTATCTATGACTGTTTATAAAGAGAAAATAGTATATCTCCCTAAACATAGAGACGGCAATTACAATCATATACGGTCTGGAAGTAACAAGATTAATAAAATTAATGTAAGTTCCCTCGTGATCGGCTTAATCTTACTGTGAATAGCCATAAAATTTACGTAAAGGGCATAACCTAAAGGACTTACATAAAAAGTACAATCTAAGTAAGAATACAAAACACTATAAATTGGCATAGCAATATCTCCCCAGTAAATAGCGTAATCACATGTTTAAGGATAATGATATTAATAATAGTGGAGGCGCAATGGCCCAGTGATTAGGGCAGCGGACTCGCGGTCATAAGTTCGCGGTTTCGATTCCCAGACCGGGCGTTGTGAGTGTTTATTGAGCGAAAACACCTAAAAGCTCCACGAGGCTCCGACAGGGGATGGTGGTGATCCCTGCTGTACTCTTTCACCACAACTTTCTCTCACTCTTACTTCTTGTTTCTGTTGTACCTGTATTTCAAAGGGCCGGCCTTGTCACTCTCTGTGTCACGCTGAATATCCCCGAGAACTACGTTAAGGGTACACGTGTCTGTGGAATGCTCAGCCACTTACACGTTAATTTCACGAGCAGGCTGTTCCGTTGATCGGATCAACCGGAATCCTCGTCGTCGTAACCGACGGAGAGCTTCCATCCAACACGGTCATCTGAAATCTCTATGGCAGTTACACGCCGTTCATGTTCCTAAAGGTCCTTGTTGGCTCGGGTGATTACATCTCTCGTCCGTCATTCTTCATTATGTTGCACACTATTTCTTCACAGTCAATTTTAACTGCGTTTATAATTTAAAACTCTCGGAATATTCATTTCATCGCAGTTCCTAACGATTTTAGATTACGCCAAATCAGAATTTATGGCTTATCAAAAATAAAAGGTCTCAGTAAAAAATTGTGGCCATGCTGTAGCACCGACTTGATGTGTATTAGTAGAACAAATCTATTCCTGCACATATTTTCTTTTTAAGCCTGATACTTATTCTGTCGGACATATTTTGACGAACCTCTACAAGTCAAGACAGGTTCTCAAGTGGTGGAGGGGATCAAGCACATACACAAAGACTCACATCTATCTATCTATCTATCTATCTATCTATCTATCTATCTATCTATCTATCTATCTATCTATCTATCTATCTATCTATCTATCTATCTGTCTGTCTATCTATATATCTACCTATCTACCTATCTACCTACCTACCTATCTACCTACCTGCCTACCTATCTATCTATCTATCTATCTATCTATCTATCTATCTATCTATCTATCTATCTATCTATCTATCTATCTATCTATCTCTCTCTCTATATATATATATATCTATACACACACATAATAAGCATCTTTCAGTTTTCCCCTCTACCAAATCCACTTACAAGGCTTTAATCGCCCCGTGACTTTAGTAGAAGAGACTTACCTAAAATGTTACGCAGCGGGACTGAACCCGGAACCAAGTGTTTGGGATACAAGGAAGAAAACTTACCATACAGCCACGTCTGTACCTACATATATATATAGGTGCAGACGTGGTATGGGTGCTGGGAAGTGGTCAGTGCTAGTGTGTGCAGGGTGGCGTGATGTGGTGTGGTGGTGTTGGGTGTGGGATGTTCGGGCAGGGGTGGGGTATGTGGGAGTGGGATATGTGGGTCGGTGGGGTGGTGGGTTTTGGATGTGTTGAAATCGTGGGGTTGGGGGTTGGGATGTGTAGAAATGAGGTGTGGATGAAGCGGGTAGCGGGAGGGTGTGTATATATATATATATATATATACTCTTTTACTCTTTTAATTGTTTCAGTCATTTGACTGCGGCCATGCGGGAGCACCGCCTTTAGTCGAGCAAATCGACCCCGGGACTTATTCTTTGTAAGCCCAGTACTTATTCTAAGTTACGGGGACGTAAACACACCAGCATCGGTTGTCAAGCAATGCTAGGGGGACAAACACACACACACACACATATATATATATACACATATATACGACTGGCGTCTTTCAGTTTCCGTCTACCAAATCCACTCACAAGGCATTAGTCGGCCCGGGGCTATAGCAGAAGACACTTGCCCGAGATGCCACGCAGTGGGACTGAACTCGGAACCATGTGGTTGGTAAGCAAGCCACTCCTGCGCCTATATATATATATATATATATATATATATATATATATATAATATATATTATATATGCATATGCATATAAATATATACAACACACACACACTCCGTATTCTACTAATCCATATTATTTTGGTCCCGTCGTTTTACCAGCCTCAACAATTATAATTGTTTGAAATCATTGCATATTTCATTTTTTTCCTCCAGACTAAGTCTGGAGCATTGTTTTATTTGTTTATTTATTTACTCTTTGACTGTTTTGAAACTCGATTCTTGCGGCCACTTTGCTAAGTTTCTTACTCATATTGAAAACAAAAACTAATAAAAATAAGAAAAATATCCACAGAAATATCAACAAAACGAAGAAAGATATAAAAGAACCGACATCATTACTTGAAGAAAATGACTCACATCTTATTTCTTACGCCGTTTTGCAGAATCGTTTTTAAGGTAACAACAACTAGTATTAGGCTAAAACTCAATATTAAAACAAAAAATACCATGTCGTTACGTTACTATTACATGCTTTTAACATCCTTTTGCAGTCTCGGACAGTTTTCGCAGTTTGCTTTGGCTAACGGCAACAAAATAAAAAATGAAAGTGAAACTAGAAATAGAAATAAAGGAGCGCGACGGAGAGGTAAGTTTAAAGTAAAAGAAGGAAGGAAGAAGAGGGATTAACAAATAAATGCAAATAGGAAGAGAAGGAATAAAAGAAGAAATGAATAAAATAAGCTATAATATAATATCTGAGGAAATAAAAAGACTAACAAAGCAACCAAATCTTTCAGGAGTCGAAACAGAATAGAAAAAATAAAAGAAGAACGAAAGGAAAGGGGGAAAGAAAGAATGAAAGTAGAAAGGCAAGAGAAACGGGAAAGGTGGGCAAGAAAGGAAGAGAGTGAAAAGAGGAAACAGTCGCCGTGTGTATGTAATCTGTAATGAGACAGTCAGCTTTCGGAGAGGTGTAGTGTTGGGGGTGCGCTGTGATCCAGTTGATTAGAAATGTTTAGTGATCCGATTTCCGACATGACTCACGCTCACGCATAAGTATGCATGTATGTATGTAAGTATGTATGTATGTATGTATGTATGCATGCATATATATATATATATATATATATACTATATATATTATATATATATATATATATATATGCATATAATATATATATATATATATATATATATGAATATATATAGTATATAGAGTACGTGTATATATATATATATATATATATATATATATATATATATATATATATATATATATGTATATGTATATAGATACGTGTATGTATATATATATATATACACGTATCTATATACATATACATATATATATATATATACACATATATATATACACGTATCTATACTATATATATATATATTATATATATATATATATATATATATTTCAACAATTGAGGGTAAAATTAATTAATTATTAATCAATTTCACCAAGTATTCAGTATGTAAAGGACCATTTAAGGCGAATTCAAATTATTACATTATATAAAGGGCTTAGTAAAATAAATTACTTTGCCACATACTGAACTCATTACAAATAGTAGCTGATGATAGAAATGTCGAGTTGACTAATCTTGAAACGTACGTTCTCAAATAACCTTTGCATTTGATTTTTAATGTCTTTACCCCCATACTTTCGTGAGTGAATTGAGCAAACACTATATGAGAGAGATTTCTTTAAGTATTAGAAATAGTTTTAAAAAAAGTTTTTTTAGCTACTATTTCTAATGAGTTCAGTATGTGGCAAAGTAATTTATTTTACTAAGCCCTTTTATATAATGTAATAATTTGAATTCGCCTTAAATGGTCCCTTTACATACTGAATACTTGGTGAAATTGATTAATAATTAATTAATTTTACCCTCAATTGTTGAAATTATAATTCATCTCTCTCTATTTAATGCTTCGGATTTACCGAAAAAGCATAGTGTTACTGATTTTAACCCACGCTGGTGGGAAAGGGGAGAGCAGAAATTCTTCGCTTGTATATTTTGGGTTTGCTGGCACTGTTAGTTTCGAGCAGATCTTCAGAAGCGATAAGAAGCCGAAAGGGATGCTCCCACTTTCAGTGTTTTCAAATCCAAACCAAGGAGTTCTGAGCTGATGATAGAAATGTCGAGTTGACTAATCTTGAAACGTACGTTCTCAAATAACTTTGCATTTGATTTTTTAATGTCTTTACCCCCATACTTTCGTGAGTTGAATTGAGCAACACTATAGAGAGAGATTTTCTTTAAGTATTAGAAATAGTTTTAAAAAAAGTTTTTTAGCTACTATTCTAATGAGTTCAGTATGTGGCAAAGTAATTTATTTTACTAAGCCCTTTTATATAATGTATATATATATATATATATATATATATATATATATATATATATATATATATATATATATATATATATATATATATATATATATATAATATATATTATATATATATATATATATATATATATATATATATATATATTAGTGAATGGAAAGAAATGAAGTTGAACGAAGCTTGTACAGAATTCCTTTTATTACATTCTACACATGTTTCAAAGGCCACAAATTTCTTTTTTCTGCTGTGATTTTTGCTACCCAGGTATCGGTTAAACTTTTGAATAATCTGTAACAAGAAAATTCATCTTTCTATTTCAACAAATATATATATATATATATAGAGAGAGAGAGAGAGAGATAGATAAATAGATGAAAGAAAATAAGGCGAGCTGTAGAATCTTTAGCATGCCTGTCTTTACGGAGTCCAAATACCGCCGAGATCGACTTCGCCTTTTATCTTTTCGGGTCGATAAAGTAAGGTCCAGTCGAACACTCACATCGGTATAATCGACTTACCTGAATTGCTGGCCTTGTGCCAAAATTTGAAACCGATACACACACACTCACAGTATATATGTAAATATGTGTGTGTCTGTGTATATATATATGTGTGTGTGTGAGTCTGTATATATATATGTGTGTGTGTGTGTGTCTGTGTGGCTGTGTGTGTGTATGTATGTGTGTGTTTGAGTGCGTATAACAACATCTGTATGTCTATCTATCTATCTATCTATCTATCTATCTATCTATCTATCTATCTATCTATCTATCTATCTATCTATCTATCTATATGTTCGTCTATCTGCGTATCTATATCTTCTTTGAAATCGTTGGCTGGTGATTCCGCCGCACTGTATAACAGTTCTCCCACTGAAAAAAGTCTGGAAGAGCGGGCACGGCCACAACCATGAATTTCAAGCGACTGCTCTACAGTGAGCACAAGATGATAATAACCTGAATGACTAGGCTATGTATATATATATATATATATAAATGAAAGAATGGAGTTGAACGACGATTCAACAAAATTCCTTTATTCTCGACATATGTTTCGAAGGCTGCATATTCCTAATTTCGAAGAAATAAGGGGTGCATTATGCCGCCTTCTCATCAGGAAAACAAGGAACTTATGTCAGCATCAAGATGACAAAAACTTTTAAATGGCTGCCCACACAGAGCCCATAGCGATAATGAGTGTTTCTTTAAAATATTCCGTTATAAGCAGTGACGTCAAAAATGGTTGAATGATATATATATATATATATATATATATATATATATATATATATATATATATATATATATATATATATATATTGCTGGGGAGCGGTGATAAATTGTCGTGTAATACGCAAGAATGAAAATAACACTGACTTCTTATGTATTTATCAAAGTTATATAGAAATATCCTGAAATACTAAAGAGTAAATTTATTCAATAAAATCGCCGTTGGCTTCAACCATGGCCTCCAGACGACATCGGAATCTCCTGAAACTCCTCTGGACGGTTTCCTTGTTTAAGATGGTGAATGCTGCCATAATCCTTGCCTTCAGTTCATATTTGGTGTTGCAAGGAGTTTTGTTGATCTCTCGCTCAAAAGCGCCTCACACGTATTAATCAAGGGCAATGCAGTCTGGGAAGTTAAGTGGCCAGATGTTAGGGGTGATGTGGTCACAGAAATTGTCTGTCAGTCATGACTTTGTTTTATCTGTTTGTGTGGTATGTTGCAGTCCTGTTGCCAGACATAGGTTCTTCCAGCAGCGATCCTCTTCATCCAGCACAACATTACCTCCCCCAGGCACTTGATGTAGGTCTCCCTGTTGAATGTGAGGCCGTGTGGGATGATGAATGGAGGCATAAAAACCTCACCATCACTACTGATCACTCCAAGCATCATGATGTTGACTATTGAAGGAGATGCTTCAAAAGCTTCGTAGCGCAATCTTTCTTCTTATCCTTGATGGTTTGGGGGTACAAATGGCCCTTTCTCAACTTGTATGAGAATTCTGAATGTCTTCGTACATTCCCTGTCTGATAAGAATCTCACACACTCCCATGTCCCCAGTGATGAACCTGATTGACTTGGAGGGATCATTGTCAATCATGGCCTGGATCACACCAAAAATTTCAAGAGTTCTTTTCTTATCAGAACAATCAGAGGGAGTTTTCCGAGCTGCCGTACCTTCCTAATCCCCATTAGGCTCATCCAGCTCTTTCGGAATCCTCTGCACTGTCCTCAGATTGACACCCAAACTCTCTGAAATGTTCGTATTGAAACTTCCGGCATTGAAACTAGTGGCTGACGATATGTGCATCTCTGATCACGAGCAGAAGTATTGGGGAGCATCATAGCCATGTGTTTAGAGGAATTGTTTGGGGTTTGGATAATTCACCTCTGGAAACATGGGTATGTCGTTCAAATCCTTAAACAACCCTTATTCAAATTCCAATGGAATTTGAATAAGGGTTGTTAGCATATTATGCTAACAAATCTGTAAATGTTGCCATTTCTTTTCACAGTGAATGATACATAAATGCAGATGTACGTACATACATACAAGCATACATGCCTGCCTCCATTCATACATACGTACATACATACATACATACATACATACATACATACATACATACATACACACATGCATGCATGCATACATACATACATACATACATACACACATACATGCATGCATGCATACATACATGCATACATACGTACATACATGCATATATATACACATACATATGCGTGTGTATATATATATAAAGTAGTAGAAATGGCTAAAGAAAAATTTTTTGGCTGCTATTTCTAAAAATGTCAGTATGTGGCAAAGTAAATTATTTTACTGAGCCCTTAATTATATAAAGTAATATTTTGAATACGCCTTGAATGGTCCTTTTACATACTGAACACTACTTGGTGAAATTAATTCATAACTAATTGATTTTACCCTTAATTATTGATTATATATATATATATGCCTTCGGTACAAATGATTTTTTTTATTAAGGCGCTGTGATTTACAATCCTGTAAACAATAATAATGGTATTTTATATAAGCTTAAAGCTTATGGCAATCACCGTGCAACGGCTAAGGAAAAGAGTCTAATAAAGGGCCACATACGCCCTCGACAGAAAAAAGGAGGCTTTCCTATCCGCATAT
>NW_021824869.1:10000-15000 GCF_006345805.1 Octopus sinensis | reverse complement strand
TATATATGTATATTATATACGTATTATATTATGTGTATATATATATGTGTATACATCATCGTTTAACGTCCGCTTCCGCGCTAGCACGATGTATATATATGTATGTATATATTATGTTTTAATATATATGTATATATATGTGTGTATGTATATATGTGTATATATATATATGTATATATATGTGTGTATATATATATGTATATGTATATATATGTATATATATATATGTGTATATATATATATATATGTGTATATATATATGTATATATATATATGTATTTATATATATGTATATATATATGTGTATATATATATATGTATTTATATTATTATATATATATGTGTTATATATATATATATATGATATATACTAAGCAATAAAGGGTTAGCAACGAATTGCCTTACCACATACAGAATTTAGAAATAGCAGTCAAAGAGTTATAGCTATTTCTTCTACTAAAAAGGGAGATCTCAGTAAAAACAGCAATGGAAGGCAGACACAAACAGGTAAGAGAGAATGAATTGACGGCAATCTATCATACAATTTTAAGTTATCTACGGACGCACGTTTCGAAATCAGTTTTTAGGAAAGCATAAGAATTAAATATTAAATAATTCTACCTTACCAAAACTTCTTTTCTCTTCAGCGTAGAATACTATAATCATAAATGATTATACATTGAATTTTGAGATACCAGAAGGCACCAACTCAACTCAGTATCAGAGCGAGCTAGAATCCGCAAGTAGTATCCCCAAATTCAAAGTGTGAATGAAAAGATTGTGTCACCAGCCCCTTCCCACCCGCGTGTAGCCAAAACAAGATTCTGTGGTCATCTACAGAGATAAAATATGGTTATCCGTAATAATGAAGGGTGAAATTAATTAATTTGGAATAATTATCAATTACACCAAGTAGTCTTCGGCATGTAAAATCCTCATTCGAGGAAAATTTAAGTAATACTAAGCAATAAAGGGTTTAGCAACGAATTGCCTTACCACATACCGAATTTAGAAATAGCAGTCAAAGAGTTATAGCTATTTCTTCTACTAAAAAGGGAGATCTCAGTAAAAACAGCAATTGGAAGGCAGACACAAACAGGTAAGAGAGAATGAATTGACGGCAATCTATCATACAAATTTTTAAGTTATCTACGGACGCACGTTTCGAAATCAAGTTTTTAGGAAAGCAAAGAATTAAATATTAAATAATTCTACCTTACCAAAACTTCTTTCTCTTCAGCGTAGAATACTATAATCATAAATGATTATTATTGAATTTTGAGATACCAGAAGGCACCAACTCAACTCAGTATCAGAGCGAGCTAGAATCCGCAACTAGTATCCCCAAATTCAAAGTGTGAATGAAAAGATTGTGTCACCAGCCCCTTCCCACACCGCGTGTAGCCAAAACAAGATGCTGTTGGTCATCTACTGAGATAAAATATGGTTATCCAATAATGAAGGGTATTCCATTAATTAATTTCACCCTTCATTATTATGGATAACCATATTTTATCTCAGTAGATGACCACAGCATCTTGTTTTGGCTACACGCGGGTGGGAAGGGCTGGTGACACAATCTTTTCATTCACACTTTGAATTTGGGTTACTAGTTGCGGATTCTCAGCTCGTCTGAACTGAGTTGAGTTGGTGCCTCTGGTATCTCAAAATTCAATATATAATCATTATGATATAGTATTCTACGCTGAGAGAAATGTATATATATATATATGTATATATATATATATATATGTATATATATATATATATGGTATATATATATATGTATATATATATATATATGTATATATAATATATATTGTATATATATATATATGTATATATTAGATATATTAGTATATATATATATATATATGTATATATATAATGTATATGTATATGTAATTATATATATGTATATATGTAATATGTATATATATATATGTATATATATATATGTATGTATATATATATATCTATGTATATATATGTATGTATATTATATATATGTATGTATATTATAATATATATATATATATATATGTATATATATATATATATATAATATATGTATATATATATATATATATATGTATATATATATATATATATATATACGTATATATATATATAATATAATATATATATATGTATAAATCCTTAATCCTTAAAAATGTTTTAGCCCGAAGGCCGCGGCCATGCTGGGGCACCACGCTGAATGAGCTACACTAGTTTGTGAATCCACCTCTGATACGTGGCTTTGATCAACAAGGAGTTCGATGCTGCTGCCCGCATCCGTGTCTCCTGTCGTGAGGTAGGTTCATCTGGGACTCCCAACAAGAAGAGATCCAGTTTAGTTTTAAAGAAACCCACATCCACACCATGTAAGTCTCTCAGGCATTTAGGGAGGATGTTAAGAGCTGTGGTCCTCTGAAACCCAAGCTGTTGCAGTATCTGGACCTGTATTTTGATGGTGATGTTGGAATCCTTGGCACCACGCAGCGGCGCCCCCGTTCTGCGGTTGGAGTAACTTTGAATGCCAAAGTTTGGGACAAGACCCTCCAGGATTTTCCAGATGTATATCACTGCATATCTCTCCCGCCTCCGCTCCAGGGAGAAGAGGTTTAATACCTTCAGTCTTTCCCAGTAGCTGACATTTTGCATTGAGACGATTTTCTTTGTGTAGCTTCTCTGAGTTGCTTCGAGTTCTGCTGTTTGTTTTATATTGTGTGGTGACCAAAGTTGGGAGCAGTAGTCCAAGCGGCTGAGGACAAATGTTTTCCATAGGACCATCAGTGTCTCCTTCTCTCTTGTTCTGAAAGTTCGGAGAATCCATCCAGCTAGCCGTCTGCATTTTATCACCAGATTAGCAATATGCATTTGGAAAGATGCATCATTGCTCATGTCAATGCCCAGGTCACGCACTGATTTTGACTCAGGGATTGCAATTCTTCCTGGGCCAGTGTATCCAGTCTTCACGTCATTTACCTTTGTGTGCCAGTAGCGCAGGGCCTGGAACTTACCTGCATTAAACTGCATGTTGTTGTCCTCAGCCCACCTGTATATTGTGTCCAGCTCATGTTGCAGATGCGCAATATTTTCAGGGTTTTGTATTGCGTGGGAGACTTTTGTGTCATCTGCATAGCTAGCAAGGGTGGTCATCGTAGCAACTGAAGGCATGTCTGAAAGGGCCACTATGAACATCAGTGGCCCCAAGACAGTGCCCTGTGGGACACCGCTTGTTATTTGCGTTTCCCTGGAGGTGGCTCCATTGCTCACAACTGCCTGTTTTCTGTCTTTTAGGAAGTTGTGCAGCCACTCTCCAAGTTTCCCGCCTATGCCGAGACCACGCAGTTTGTGACAGATCATACCATGGTCGACTTTATCAAAGGCTTTTGCAAAGTCAAGATATATTACACATTTAGTAGCTGTTTCAACACCCAGTCATAGTGTTGCAGGAGCTGTGTTAGGCAGCCTCTACCTGGTCGAAATCCATGCTGGGTGTCAGACAGTAAGTCATTTTCTTCAAGGAACATGATTAGTTTCTTACGGACTATTCGTTCCATGACTTTGCTGATGTGTGAGGTCAGAGAGATAGGCCTATAATTTTAGCATCTGCTCTGCTACCTCCCTTATGGATAGGGCATATTACCCCCTCTTTCAGTTTGACTGGGAGCTTACCACTTGCAAGAAAGCTCTGAAAAAGAAGCTGTAGCGGTTTTGCAAGGGCTCGTTTGCACGATTTGAGAAGGATCGCTGGGAATCCATCAGGTCCAGCAGCTGAGTTTGTGTCAATCTCATCAATGGCTAGTGTGATATCATCTTCTTCGATGTTGATGTACTCAATTTTTGTCTCTTTGGTCGCTGGTAAAGTGGCAAAGAATTCTTCTGGGTTGTTTACTTGCCTGTGTCCTAGAGGTGTAGTGAACACACTTTGGAACTGTTCGTTCAGTATTTCACTTATCCTCGTGGGATTTCCTGTGAGAGAGCCATCTTTTTGGAAGAGAGGTCCTATTCTCTGGTGCACTGTGGCTGTCTCTTTGGCAAACTTAAAGAAAGCTTTAGGGTTTGATTTTATATTTTCTATTACCCAAGCTTCTTTATCTGCTCTCTCTCTCTTTTTTCATGGGACTGATGTAGACTTTTCTCAGTTTCCATTAGCATTCTTTCGAGCCGAGACTTCTCACCACTTTTGGTGTGCTTGCTCAGGCGGTTTGCAATCCTTGTCCGTCGTCTCATAAGAATCCTCCTTTCTCTAGGGATCCTGTTTTATTCTTGTGTGTGCTGGCCCTGCACATTGGGACATATTTGTCACATATGGCTTGTATTATGGACATGAAGTGTTTGTGTTTCATGTTTATGTCCGGTGTGGAGAGACATCAGGCCAATCCTGTTTGAGGATCTCTTTCTCAATCGACTTCCAGTTGGCTTTATGAAAGTTTAAGTTGGAGAGATGGTGGGTGCTTCGTATAGGCTGTGTGTCTGCGGGGGCTTTTGTTCCATACATAGACAGCTCTATTATGTTGTGATCCGAGATCATTGTCGGCATCACATTAACATTATGGATAATATCCATATTGTTTGTAAAGCAGAGATCCAGTATATTATCTGCCCTTGTTGGTTGCAGAACTATTTGCTCCATGAAAGAGGTATTTGTGAGATGGAGCAGGGACTCCACCTGTGCCTGCTGATGGTGTGTCATCCCTGGGAGCATCTGCCCCCCAGGCCATTCCACATTGGGGAGGTTAAAGTCACCCATGAAGAATACACTGTTGTGCTGTTCAAGGTTGGTGAGGACTCCTCCTATTTTTGTTAGGCAGTCTTCAAACAAACATGCTGAGTGTTTTGGGGCGTCTGGTGGGCGATATGTAGTGCATATGACGATATTCAGTTGTCTTATGTGTACAATTTGAGTTTCACATACTGAGTTTGAATATGACAGCAGGACCTGGGGCGTGAGGTCATCTCGGATGTACATTGCAACTCCACCATGGCTCCTC
>NW_021824869.1:0-2500 GCF_006345805.1 Octopus sinensis | reverse complement strand
TGTATCTACAGTGCATTGGTAAACTACCTCCTTCCTGAGGCATTGATTACCAAATACCAATTTATTTTTATTTCTGCAATTACAAAGATAACAGAATGAGGAAATCTGAAATTGGAACAACACCCCTATACTACTATTCACATTATAAGTGTTACAATTGTTATCATCATCCAAACCCAAAAACAACGAATGAGTTAATTTCACTTATCGGCTATATTCCTATCACTAGTACTAGTATTGGTAGTAGTAGTATGATCTATTTCATTTATATTATCTCTGACATGTATGGTGCACTCATTTTAGTAAGGAGGTTGTTCCCATTTGTTCCAAGAAGTTTCTATTCTATTCCTATTATAATGAAGAGGGGCAAGTTTTCCTGGTCTAAAATTTATTTCTATCCTTATAGAAGAAGTGATCCAGTTTCTTGTTATTAAAAGAGGGAGATAATGGTGGCTAGATTATGAGTAATGCTATATCCCACTCTAACAGTACCGTTGTTAATTAAGGACTAAATTTATTCTTATCCTTACCAAAATGCCTAAAAATAACATTATGCAAAGCTCTCACTATGTTTGTTTTAATCTGCATTGCATATGGGATAATCAACCAAAGAGTATCCTTATCAGAATTAGGATTGCCTATAGAATTAATGTTATTTGTAAAAATCCTATTGTAGACCAACTCATAGGATTACTATTCTACCACTGTCATTGTTATATTTATCTATATCAATATTACCCATGGGTATTGCGAAAGTAAACTTTACCATTATAATGTCACCATAAGTTTTAATTCGTATATTAATTAATATCCTACTATTACCCGTATGTTTATATCTATTTGAGCAACCGTTCAACTTTCCAAGGTTAACATCACTTCCACATTTATTATAGGTGTTATCATATATTCCATTTTTACAATTCTTATGTATATTGTTGAATATCCTAAATCTATTTGTTGTTGTTCTGATAGTTCTACCTCCATTAGGGGGGTTCCCCTTAGGTATAAACCAAAAACTTACTTTTATATCCTGCCTAAAGCAAGCTGCATTGTCGTCACAAGTGTTGTAAAAATTTCCTCGTTTGAGGATAAAACTAGAAATTCTCGACTAATGCTCCTCACTAGTAGTGCATTTTTAATTTGAGGGGGGGGGGTATTACTTGAACGGTTAATGTATATTAGGTTAGAATTAGGTTTAATATAGGGTTCATGTGTAAACCATTAGTAATATTACAATTAACATCTAAATAATTAGCAGAATAATTTCACTTTCAATGATAATGGATAGGCCGAAGCTTTAAAAAATTTATTGATTCTTTTTCAGAAGATCTAATCTCCTATTTGATGATTATTCCTAACACAAAATAAGGGTCATCCCTGTATAATCCACCTTTAATTCAGGGGAATTCCCTACTCAAGTTATCTAATAGATACATCCAACTAGATCAGTCACCTCCGCTGAGTCCGGCGATCCCATTGTGATATCGAACAAGTTGGGTGTGTCTTTCTAGCCCAAAGTTTATTATAAAACTCTATTAAAGTTTCCTGGCTGTTAGTAAACCTTAATCTCCCCCATACTTAATTTAGTGTGTTTTCTAGCAAAAAATTAAGGACTTATTTAATATAATAGGGTTAATGGAAGTGTAATAATTCTGTATATCGAATTGTATAAATTATTTCTAGTATAGCTTAAAGTTGTTACTTGTCACAGACCTTGATGGCAGAAAAACCAATCCAAAGCACCCTGAGTGTCTTCCAAAGGTTAGTTTGATTTTATGCGATGGTGGGTAGTATTATCCAGAATGAGTTTACTTAGCTGCCTAAGTCAGATTTAGTGGGGAAATTAATCTGACCTGTGTGTGTTCCAAGAAAATTCTCTTTATGATCCTTTAGTGTAATTCTCGGTCTAGATGGGGTGTAGGGTTCCGTTTTTTTTCTTCTAGGTAGTAGTCAAAATATGATTTCTCTCGATCTCCAGGTTCAGTTTTCTAAGTGTACTAGAAGGTACTACTTGTATTTCTTGGTTATTCCTTGTGTAGAAGATCATGATATGCAGTAGTAATGTCAATGTTGTAGATGTGGTTGGGTTTGTCAGAATGTGTTTAGAATGCTGCTCTTACCTTTGAGAGTCTAATTAAGTCTTTCAATTCTCTTTGGTGCTGGTTATATCTTAACGGATGATTTCTAATTTTATGTTTTTGTACAGTCTCCCATAGTTCTTGTTCAAAATTGTCTAGATGGATATTTGGTGGAGGAGACTTCCTAGATTTAAATGTAGTGCTGTTAGTTTTAATATTTCTTCATAGGTGCTTCCAATTCTATTACGGATCGTTTCCTCAGTGTGTTGTTGGTTTATTTTTATTATTATAGTTCTCATGGTGGAAAATCCTCATCTGATCCTGTGGATGATTCATTCATTCTATAAATTAGGTTCTTTAGTGTAATGGTCTTGGTAGGGGGATAGGTACATCCTTCATTGATGAATTGATCAGTATTTTCT
>NW_021824868.1:7500-17297 GCF_006345805.1 Octopus sinensis | reverse complement strand
GAATGGCAGCTATGAAATCGTGCTAGATGATTAACTCTTCGTGTCATTTCCTTCTTTCTTCCTTCCTTTCTTTTCCCTTTCTTTCTTTCTTTCCTTCCTTCTTTCTTATCATGGTGGGGTCTAATAAAAATTTAAAAAAAAAAAAATAAATAAATGAAATAAATAAAGGAAGTTTTCTCCAAGCTTGAACTCTAAACTAAGTCTACTTTGATTCAGCAGTAGCATTGTATTTCATGCTGTAGTTCATGAAAAACCAACAATAACGTTTCAAGAGTGTCTTCAATTGCTTTCTTACGGAAAGAAGATACAAGATGAATGGAAAAGAAAATAGACATGTCATTAACAATTTTCAGCTTGTGTATACTTTAGAAATAGCATCAAAAACAAATAAAGGTTAACATTAGTGTTTCCAGCTTCATTTATCATCAATTTATGGTGAAAACTAACAAAGGCTCATTGAATATACCAACACTGAGTGATTTTTTGTATAAACCATCAGCATTGCGAATCTATCTACTATTGTGTTGATAATCATTTTACTTTTTATTTTTCTCGCTCGTTTCGAATTTGACTAGCTGAAAAAAAAAAATAAATAAAGGCATTTTCATGCCCATGAAACTAAGATGTTCTTGGTTGCTGTGTAGTTTCGGTAATATTGTTAACTTATAACTGTGCATCTAATTTCCAGTGATATTGATTTTTCTTTAGGCGTCAGACAAATTTTGAAAGGACATGAGTAAAGATAGGTATACTAGAACGATTTTCCAAATCATTAGTTTGACTTTCCAAAGAGACAAAAAAAAAAAAAAAACTAAAAAAAAAACTGTAGAATCCGTCAAAATCTGAACTTAGAACCAAGAAAGACAACATTAATTTCCGTTGGTATAGAAAACATTAAATATAGATTTACATACTTTTTATGTATTAAAGTCCGAATAAGAAATACTCCGAATAATATTCTAGCAAAAGCTTTTAGACAGACACTTACATATAGATGCACACACATATACTCGCGCGTGCACACACACAGAGTACATTCTTATACATACATACATACATACATACATACATACATACATACACACACACACACATATATATATATACAGGGTGCGGTGAATAAACTGTTGTTTAAATTACGCAAAAGGGAACATAACACTGACATCTCATTTTAACAGATATATATATATATAACAGATATATATATATAACAGATTATATATAATATATATATATATATATATATATATATATATATCTATATATATATATATATATATATACACATTATATATAATAAGATAAATTTATTCAATAAAATCGCTATTGGCTTCAACCACGGCCTCCAGACTACTTCGGAATCTCCTGCAACTAAATTTTCTGGATGGTCTCCTTGTTTTAGTTGGTGAATGCTGCCATAATCCTTGTCTTCAGTTCATCTTTGGTGTTACAAGGAGTTTTGTTGGTCTTCCTCTCTCAACTGCGCCCCCCACACATAATAATCAAGGGGGTTGCAATCTGGGGAGTTAGGTGGCCAGATGTTAGGGGTGATGCAGTCGCAGAAATTGTCTGACAGCCACAACTGGGTTCTCCTGCTTGTGCGGCATGGTGCAGAGGCCTGTTGTCAGACATAGGGTCTTCGAGCAGTCACCCACTTGACCCAGGGCAGCACTATATCCTCCAGGCTCTTGATGTAGGCCTCCACACACACAAGCACACACTCACACACAGAAACAAGGACACAAATGCACATAAGGATACATATCTTAGAAGAACAGAATGGAATAAGTGGAGCAAGAACAACCATGGTAACGAAAAGTGACGCTGAAGAGGACACAGATGCGCAGCGAAAGATTTCCGGACAATGCACATAAGTTAATATAATAAAATAAGAACAGTAATAAACGAGTGAAAAAA
The DNA here is from genome assembly GCF_006345805.1 of Octopus sinensis. Lineage (NCBI taxonomy): Eukaryota > Metazoa > Mollusca > Cephalopoda > Octopoda > Octopodidae > Octopus > Octopus sinensis. The sequence goes on along the minus strand of NW_021824868.1, from coordinate 15,380 downwards.
TAAAAAATTATATTGTGTGGTGTTTATTTGGCAAAAAATAAAATAAAATAAAATGACCGTCCGCGAAAATACAACAATATATATATATAATATATATATATATATATATATATATATATATATATATATATATATATATATATATATATATCAAATTAAGGAACGGCCATAATAGGCCATTCAACCCACTAGAAATAACACCCAAGGCTTCAACCGCAAAACAATAATTAATTCCGTAAACCAGGAGAAAATTTAAAAAACATTTACCCTGTAATACTTTATACGATGCATCGTTTCGTCTATTCTTTAATGGTAAATCAACCTGATTAAATTAAATCAAGCTAATCTTCCATAGGCCAGTAGATTCATCAGTAAAGTCAGCCAGATCGGGGCAGATATTTCCACGAGGCAGTTCCACTACTGTCTCGGCAATATCTGACCTAAAATTTTCAAATCATCGCACTCGCGCCAAATTTATCGGCAGCAAATATAAGCTGCCGATTCCATTACGGAATTAAACAGAAAATTCATAATTGGGTTGAATGGCCTATTATGGCCGTTCCTTAATTTTGCTGTTGAATTTATAAATGGTCTATGACTATTTACTTTTTTCCCACTAGGCCGCTGTGGCAAAAAATTCTGCGAAATTTTTTGCCACCCTATATTGATTATATATATATATATATATATATATATATATATATATGAAAAAACAAGTCAAAATAGAAAATGCTAAAATAATTTTATAAAGAACATTTCAGTACCGGTTTCGGTCATTTTGAGACCTTTTCAACTGTAACGATTAAATATTTAAATTTAGAAAAATTAAAAGAAAAGTTTTTTTAAAGGAATATTTTTATAGTGTTCAAATATAAAGTGTTCTGCCTTTCTCTGTCTCCCTTGTTTGCACTTGTGTGTTCGAGGTCGTTGTATATATGTATATATAAAGGTATGCACATATAAATATGTATGTATGTATGTATGTATGTATCTATCTATCTATCCATCTAAGCATATAATGTTTCTCTCAATACACGACTGTGTTCAAGTTCTATCTTTTGTATTTAAAATTTTCGTAATTCAATCTTTCCACACCTCACAGTCTCATATGAAGAGGTGGATATATTTAGGGTCTTTGTTGTTTCTGATATACGAGTTTAATTCATATAGGCTTTCCCGCCAAAAGTTTTTCTATCAGTAGCTTCATACATCGCCATTCATGTGATGATTTGCTTGTAGCGGTCAAATCTTTTACCATTAAGTTTTTATGTTAACCTCGTGTTATTTCTTTTATGTCTTTTATTTGCATGTTGATTTTGGGATTGTCTTGTGAGCTGAGTATATTTAATCTTCAAATTTTTTGTGGAGAGTTTTGTAGAACATGTATTTTCCTCAAGTATTTTCCTATCTAATTTCGCTTTGTGGTATCTGGTATAACATTTTGTAATAGTTCCATGTTGTAAGTGCATGGTGAGTCTACTAGAGAATATTGTACTAGTATGTTCAGCGTAACAGCAAGAGTTCTGAAGTCTGCAACTTTCAACTTTCAGTTTTACAGTCAAATTTATAGATTACGCTGGTCATATGTAACTTGTTCTCGGGTTTACATGCTCGTGGTGTGTTATTGATAAGGTATTTTTTGGTTTTGGTATTTCTATAGTATATTATTAGTTTTAGATTATGGCCAGGTATGAGGCATTTTGTGTTCGGTTTTACGAGAATTCTGATTATATGTTCGTCTGTCCGATATTTTTTATGCATTTGTTTCATGTAGTAGATTTTATGCGTGGTTTGTGTATTTATATTAGGTGTATTATCTGATGTATTTGTTGTATTATATTTGCCTCAGCGTTCTTCTATATTTCGGTCTCCTCGTTTGTCAGAATATCCGTTGTCAACTAATGTTTGTTTTAGTCTATGTATTTTCTTCTCTAGTGTATTGTTTGAGGACGGCAAAAAAAATGCTCTTCTGAGGAATGATTTTACTACTAACAACATGTGACTGCTGATGTACGGAGTTAACAGCCAGAAATCCTTTTTGATGGGTAGTATATGAATTCAACCCGTATATAAGAAACAACAGACACCAAATATATTCAGTTATTGAAAATGAGACTGCGATAGCCTGGAAACGTTGAATTTGGATTTAGGAACTGTTTCAAACCAATAATAAAAAGAAAAAAAAATTAATATGATACGAAAAATCTAAGATACAAAGGATAAAACTTGAACACCACAGTCGTGTATACAATAAGACGTATAAAAGTAAAGCTGTTTCTGATATACTCAAACATACATACACACATATACAGAAATTTCTCGTCATATCGCAGTTCACCTATCGGGCAAACTGTACATCGCAGATTTTTTCTGGCTAATATATGTAAATTTATATCGCGGACTCCTCCGTATATCGCGGGTTTCTAGGTATTTATATTTTTTTTTAGATTTTAATTATTCCCGTGGGAGGTTTTGGAACGCAACACTCGCAATAGTCGAGGGATTATTGTACATATATATATATATATATATATATATGTGTGTGTGTGTGTGTGTGTGTGTGTGTGTATGTGTGTGTATGTGTGTGTATATATGCAAAATATGGGGGTTTAGTTCATAGGTAATCTAAACGACTAGGTAGGCTAGGTGAGTGCTGTGATGAATTGTTTCCGATGACGGAATATCCCATACTCTGGGATATCCCAGAAACAGCTGTAAGACTTTGAATCTTTTTTCCAATAATAAAAATAATTTATTTGACTAGAGTGTTCGCCTTGCCTTAACGTTTGTTGTTCTCTTTAACAATAATATAGATATGTAATAATATATGTATATATAGATATAATATATATATATATATATGATATATATATATATATATATTATATATATATATATATAATATATATATATATATATATATATTTTGTTTAACCGTTACCGTTTTCAATTTCGTTTTCGTCTCTCGTATTTACATCCGTCTCGTGCGTTCACATTCCTGTCTTCTACCAAGAAATCTAATGCTTACAGCTTAGTTTTTTTTCTTGGGGTTGGCCGAGTTGGAGCAAATATCAGAATTGAACAGCCGAAATTTGCTATGATGATTCGGTGTCTGACTGAAGATTGAAGGCTTCGAATGATTTGTCTGTGTTCCGTGTTTGTCCCTTCCTGTATTTCACGTTCTTTATATATAAAATATTTATCCCTATATTATTGCGGCGTTACGTGCACCCCCCGTTTGTTTATCACAATTTTAAACTCTGCACGACATCTTTCTTTCCTGTCCACCATTGCTTCTTGACCAAACTATTTTGGCGCCTTTTTTCTTCCCCCCTCTTCCTCCCATCCTCCTCAATCCCTTCTCTCTCTTTTTCTCTTGGTCTCTGACTGATTCTTCCCCTGCCTTCCACCCTCTTTGATTCCCTCTCTCTGTCTCTCTTTCTCTCTCTCCCCTGCAAACCTGCTGCTTCTCCACCATTTCGTTGGCGATCGTATCTCGCCAACATCTGTATTTGTCCCCTCTACCGAAAAGGTAATATTTCTACGCCAGCTGCTATGTTGTTGTTTGTTTTGTCTCATTGGTCTAAAGTCGTATGACAACCACCGTTATATTATATTTTGTTTAACCGTTACCGTTTTCAATTTCGTTTTCGTCTCTCGTATTTACATCCGTCTCGTGCGTTCACATTCCTGTCTTCTACCAAGAAATCTAATGCCTACAGCTTATTTTTTTTTTCTTGGGGCTGGCCGAGTTGGAGCAAATATCAGAATTGAACAGCCGAAATTTGCTATGATGATTCGGTGTCTGACTGAAGATTGAAGGCTTCGAATGATTTGTCTGTGTTCTGTGTTTGTCCCTTCCTGTATTTCACGTTCTTTATATATAAAATATTTATCCCTATATATATATATATAATACCCACCACGCACACACACACACACACACACACACACACACACACACACACACCACACACACCACACACACATATATTATATATATATATATATATATATATATATATATAATATAATATACATATATATATATTGTTATATTTCGAATGGTCACTTTGCCAGTTTAGCCAATAAAAACACACGCACTATATATTTGGTGTTATTTTGCTTCAGTGTTATTTATTTTTTACGTTAATCTTAATCTTATTTCGGCCAAAATAACACCAAATATATAGTGCGTGCGTTTTATTGGCTAACTGGCAAAATTACCATTCCGAAATATAACAATATCTGTTTCAACACACGACGTCACATAAAAAGTCTTGCGCAACAAATATATATAATTATATATATAATATATATATATAGGAATGTATGTATGTTTTATATATATATGAATGTATGTAATATATGTATGTAATATATCATATATATATTATATATATATATATATATATATATATATATATATATATATATCTAATTAGTTCATCTGTCGTTGTCGACAATGACCAAGGACATCACATGGGAGAATACACCTAATGCACCAGTAACTACAAGGATACATTTTACCCGCGCTTTGTATGCGTCTGTAACTCAATGGCTAGGTCTTGGTACTTTGCTAATTTCTCTATACTGTCATACGGACTTTCTAATCATTTAGAACTGTAAAGTCAATTACCTGGCATTTTCTATTCTCTTTGTCTTTCCATGTCACATTCAATAACTATATGAATAACACTTTCTTCTTTTGATTTACATCACCAACATTGGTAATCTACCTGATTTTTGTCTACCATAGTTTTTATCAAATTATTCCTCAAAGCTTGATCTTGTGCTGCTTCTAACACACTTTCTGCCTCCATTTTCAGCCTCCCTTTCTGCAACCATAACCACGTCTCACTATTACTATTTCCTACAACTATTTTTGGAAATCTACCATGCAAAGCCTTCTCTTGCCAGTCAGATAGTCTTGCTTCGTTTTTCTGTTTTCTTTTCTTTTATATTTCATTTGACGTTATCCTGGCAGTTCTTGATAACATTTCTTCACTATTACCTACATAGGAGGCTATATCTACTCCAGCTAACTCCACACAGACTTGTACTGATATTAAACCTCTACCACCATCCTTTCTAGGTAAATATAGTCCTGTTGTTCCTGCTCTTGGATGAATTCCTACTTAGTTCTTCTGTCTAGATTTACTAATCTAGATTTTGTCCAGTCTACAAAAGTTACTGAATATCTAAATAACGATACTGCCCAAGTGTTTAAAACCCTCACTAAATTTGGACCATTTAGCTTTGACTTCATTAGCTTCCTCACCCTTCTGATGTTCTCCTCAATTTTCCCTTTCATTTCTATAGTTAGTACTCTGTCAGATTTTAATATTCCTAGATACTTATAAGTTTTTCTTTCTTTTAATGGTTTTAATGTCTAGCCATCTAGTAATTTGATGCCTTCACTGTTGACTACCTGTCTCTTTTTCATGACAAATATTGTGCACGTATCTATACCAAATTCCATAGGTATTACAGTTTGTATTAAGGAATCTAGTTTTCTTCATACTAAAAAGCTTCAGATCATTCATGTAGAGCAAATGGTTAATTTTTCCTTTAATATCTCAAAACTGATACGCTGCATTATTATTATTATTATTATTATTATTATTATTATTATTATTATTATTATTATTATTATTGAGTGAGAGAGCGGTGCATGAAATCATCATATCATCATCATCATCATCATCATCATCATCATCATCATACTCATCATCATCTATACACACACGCACACATACATACAAGCATATATACATACATACATACATACATACATACATACATACATACATACATACATACACACACGCATACATACATACATACTCACAACGAAGATCAATTTAAAGAGCACACTCATCAGCCTTAATAAAGCTATTTTGACTATAAACTAAAATCCGGAATCGGCGGAAACTGGTGGTAGTCTGCTTCGGTGACTGCTGTTTTTTTCCTGCCGGTAGATGCACAGAAAATTTTAAACTCTTTTGAAACTTTTACCAATCAACAAACAACGATTGATTCGGAAGACAATGACCAATTTTTAGAACATAATAAAACTCTGAATCACTTCTGCCTTTTTCCTTATCTTTGTTTCCTAGAATTTCAAACATTCTTCACCATGCAGCTAGTAGAAGCAAACAAATGAGTTTAAAAGGCTGCACGGATAGAAAATATCTTATGTTTTGGATAGAGTCCTTCATTGGAGATATATCACTGTTAGATAGTTCTCCACCTAACGGCAATGTACAGTACACGAGACCGCTTTTATTCTATTAGGCTCTTACCGATGCATAACTGGTCTTACCGATGCATAACTGGTTTTCCTGTTATTATCGTGTGCAACTGGTCTTGCACACGATAATACCACTGGATTAAATTCGACTTGCACACGATTAATACCACTGGATTAAATTGTCACATAATTGCGACTTTTGTTGCTTTTTTTGTGCAACGTGAGATAATATTGTAATTTATTGATTTCATCATAACACTTCAATTTTTAAATCTGTTTAAATAATGAATATTAAACTAAAGAAGTAATAAGTTACAACGGATGCTATGAGCTCTCGCTAAGTTACATTTTACTTCGTGTGTAAAAGAGTGAGTGGTGTGTGTGTGTGAGAGAGAGAGAGAGAGTGGTGCTAGTTGGTTATTTTTCGTAGTTGATTGAGAGTTTCAAGTTTATTGTGGAAAGAAACACGGAAAAACGCAAAATAAAGTTACAAAGCAGTGGGACGCATGAGAAACCGAGCAACAAAAGAATAACACAAACAGTTTATCTGGATGAAAATAACACGTTAGTATTTCCCTATTAAAAGATCTGATTGCAAAAGCAGCAATAGAATTAGTTTATTTTGTGCTGGCGTGGGTGTAATGTTAAGGAAACAAAATTAGTTTGTAAAAAAAAAAAAAAATAGGAATCTTATTTAGACTATTACTGGGAGTGATTTAAAATTTGGCTGCTACTTTTAGCGAGTCAGGCGAACACCTAGATCAATAGTGGGCAAATTGGGGTCTGTGGGACTTTCTGAATGGCACGCCTAAAGAAGATTTAATTTTTTTTCTTTTAGTATTGCGACTCGCCTGGCGATTAACCATATCTCATGTGACTCGCTTCTCGAAAACGTTTACTCATGATTTGCATAGCGGTTTCCTCGTTGGCTTTTGATATAAGAACGATATTGTTATAGCGCTTATATCGAAGTCAATCTGATCGATTAGACCTTTGATCAAAAGTGTTCCAGAAGTGATCGTCCTGCCTTTTCATTTAGAAAGAGTGAATTCGAGACTACTTCATCCAACGACTCCTTCCTGTTTGTAAGACGGTCCGGGAATCAAACTCCCTACCTCACGATCGTAAGCTCGACGCTCTAACCACTGAGCCATAAATGTGTGTGTGTGTGTGTGTGTGTGTGTGTGTGTATATATATATGTATCTATGTACATAAATGATATATATGTATATATGAATACAATTATATATAGAATTATATATATATATATATATATATATATATATGCGTATATGTGTGTCTGTACGCGTTGGCATGCATCTCTCCTGTTTGTATGTCTCACCGATTGACAACCAGCATTGATTTGTTTGCATTCTCGTGACTTTGCAGTTTGTCAAAAAGAGCACGACAGAATAAGTACCAAACTTAAAAATAAGTACGTACTGGGGTCGGTTGGATTGGGTAAACCCTTTCAAGGCGGTGTTTCTGCATAGTTGCAGATCAATGTCTGGAACACGTAAATGTATGAAGAGTAGAAACCAAAATTGAAGGCAAACTGCAATATCGATTTCCTCTGACCAGTTGTAGAACTAAGTTTTATAATAGTCATAGCATATTATCAATAAA
>NW_021824867.1:0-14680 GCF_006345805.1 Octopus sinensis | reverse complement strand
TTACTAATCGCCCCAAACAGCTATATCTTCACCCATTCATATTCTCCCTTCTCTGTTTTTTTTTTTCTTCTCTCTCTTCTTCTTCTTCTTCATCATCATCGTTATCATCATCGTCGTCATCGTCATCACCACCATCATCATCGTCATCTTCTCCTTCTCCTTCTTCTTCTTCATCGTCATCATCATCGGCACCGTCATCTTCTTCTTCTTCTTCTTCTACTTCTCCACCTTCTACCCCCACTAATGTCTTTAAGTATAACGCCTACGCAGCGACTGCCGGTCGCCACTGACCAGCCCAGATTTTCCCACTCCCACCCCCTCAAGAACTCACAACGACCTCGAATACACAAGTGCAAACAAGGGAGTCAGAGAAAGGCAGAATGCCACATATATCTGAACACTACTATGGAAGTATTCCTTTAAAAAAACCTTTCTTCTAATTTTTCTAAATTTTTCAAAATTTAATTATTTAATCGTTACAGTTGAAAGGTCTCAAAATGACCGAAACCGGTACTGAAAGATTCACTATAAAATCATCTTAGCATTTTCTATTTTTGACTTGTTTTTCATATATATATATATATAATATATATATAATAAAACTTATATATAAAGGACGTGAAATTCACGAATTGACAAACACGGAAAAACCGACAGTAATTCAGAGCCTTCATTCTTCAGTCAGAAACCGATTCATCATGGCAAATTTCGGCTGTTTAATTCTGAGATTTGCTCCGAAAAGGCCAGCCATATATATAACATAAGGGGGATCAGCCATCTGAATGTGGCTAGGGACAGGGCGGGGTGGTGGGTGTGTTACTGATGCATTTAGCCCCAGGCGATCATCAACGTCACCAGAAGGGCTGACACCATCTCGGTGTCCTTGCCAGCCTGCAAAGGGAGTTGATAAGAGGCAAATACCTCGAAACCGGTCCGTGTGTAGTATCCGTATCTTCGGGGAGGTTGATCTCCCTTTGCAGGCTGGCAAGGACACCGAGATGGTGTCAGCCCTTCTGGTGACGTTGATGATCGCCTGGGGCTAAATGCATCAGTAACACACCCACCACCCCGCCCTGTCCCTAGCCACAGTCAGATGGCTGATCCCCCTTATGTTATAGAGCAGTTACTGTTTATATCTCGCTCAGAGATTTATTATTGTTGTCGAACGGTTTTTCTACATCAGTGACTGTGGTTACTGTGAAAATCCATACATATCCAGCCTGTAGAGGAAGTCCCTCACGAAGAACGGTGCTTACCATGCGTTGATAAGAGGCAAATACCTCGAAACCGGTCCGTGTGTAGTATCCGTATCTTCGGGGAGGCTGATCTCCCTTGCAGGCTGCAAGGACACCGAGATGGTGTCAGCCCTTCTGGTGACGTTGATGATCGCCTGGGGCTAAATGCATCAGTAACACACCCACCACCCCGCCCTGTCCCTAGCCACATTCAGATGGCTGATCCCCCTTAGTTATAGAGCAGTTACTGTTTATATCTCGCTCAGAGATTTATTATTGTTATATATATATATATATATATATATATATATATATATATATATATAAAATATATATATATGTGTGTGTGTGTGTGGTGTGTGTGTGTGTGTATGTATATGAAAGGCTTCCGATTGATTTTTCCCTGTCATGTCTTATCGGGCTTAAATTTAGAATTTGAGGGACTGTGTGTTGTGGTTGCAAAGTTGTAACCTGAACTTTTGGAACGTGAATGTCGTGTGTGATGATAATGCAATTTTAGTCCTATAAAGGTAATTTTAAGCTATCACCGCTATTTTGCAGTACTTTAAACTTGATTGTGTTACGTTTACCAAGTTTACTTTTGTGTATATGTTGCATTCTGAGATATTTTATCGTATTGAGAGCTGTGGTGCTGAGAGGAAAAGTAAAAGCGGTACTTTCTGTTTTAACATAGCTCTTGTTATTGCTATGCTTTATGAAATATGGTGATTTTGTAAAATATAGGTAAATGCTGTTGTTTGATTGATGCATATTTTATTTTGAAAAAAAACCCCCAAAACTAAAGGACCTCTGCAAAGTCACTACTTTCAACTTGTTTCCCTGTATTTCTTTTACCATAATTGTAAGTCAAAATTTTCATCCTTTCTGACATCCGCGTTCTGATTGCCCAGACGTCTTTATCGAACTATTATATTGAAACCTAATTTATTCGTTATATAGAAAATATTAAAATGGTAGGGTCAACTTCAAAAGAGATTTAGCTCCTTACTTTTGTAGGCTGAGTGACTGTGATGAGATTTCTTTACTGGTTTACTATATTGGCTTAAATGTGATAATGATAAGGAGAAAAATACGCTTTATGGATTGTCTTTGTTTTATAATCCGCAATCTTTGCATTCACAGCATTGTTTATCGTGATGCATAACACGCGATGTGTTTGCCTGTTACTGATTCTACTTTACTCAGGGCTTATATTTTTAAAGTCTACGTCGGTGCAACACAAGGAAAAGTCTTCTGGCAATCAATCCATGTCAGCCACAGATCCTTCTTTGTTCTGAGTATTCTATGATTATTGAACTTTTATAGCATTGAACATTTATTGCATCTTTCTATTCTTCTGGGAGTGACTTGCTTTTGGCGAGTGATTATTATTCGCTTCGATATTTCTGAAGTTAAGGCTTTATATGTTCTATATAGACCGGGGATTATAGGTCTGTCGGGTTAAATTCTCTTTGCTCCTTTATAGTCTTAGGGATTAAGATGACTTTTACCATCGATAAGCCATTCAAGTACTATTTCTCCCTTCAAACACACACAAAAAATGCAAAGAACAAATAACAACAACAAAAATATGTTAAACAGATGCATATAATCTGTGTGCATATTAAATATTTTAACCGGAAATTTGGAAAGTTGTCATTTCCTGGTATTTTGCAGTTGTTGATTTGATTCTTTTGTAATATCAGATATATCTTGTGTATTTATTGTTCCTCGCTATTATTCAGGTGTTGTACTTGTTATTCTAACCATTCCTCCCTACAAATTATTCAATTTCCCCTGACACTGGCGTATTATTGATTTCGATTTTATATTTATATTATTCCCAGTAAAATCCTTACTGGTTGGAGCCGCACTGTTTGTTTTCTTCAGAGAATCGTTGTCGTTTTTTTTTTCTTTTCCATAGTCATGGATTATTTTCAATTTAGCAACTACTTATTTCTTGCTTATCGTGTATTTCTCTAGTATTTCATTTGTGGCTTTCCGTTATTGATTTCATTAAGGATTAGGAGGTATTTTCTGATAGATTTTTTTTTTTATCTCTGTGTCTTTCGCAATATTGTTTGCTAGGGTTTACTTCTTCCTGTATGAGCAATTTTAAGGAAAGTATCCACTTACTTTTATGATTGCTGTGACTGCTGTATCGATTATTTGTATTTTCAGTGGAAATATTGATATTTGCATCTGTTTTCACTAAGTCTACAAAGACTTGTGTTTGTTTTAATCGTTGCTGTTTTATCATTGAGGTTTTGTTTGGGTGGGTCTGTCGTTGGCCCACAGGAAGGTTTTCTGTTTATTTTAATTGTTTAACTATTTTCTAAATTTAGGATATTGTAATATGAAAAAGAAAACCTTTTACTTGTTTTATCTTTTACGTGTTTTAATTCATTGAACTGCGGCCATGCTGGAACACCACCTTGAAGGGTTAAGTAAAATAGATAATTCCTAATAGATATATTTTAAAATCTGGTACTTTTTCTGTCGGTTTCTTTTGCCGAATTGCGAAACAAACCAGCACCGGTTCTCAATCGTTCTCAAGTGCTTGGGCGACAAACACGCACACACATACACACACACACGCACACATGCACACATGCACGCACACACACGCATGCATGCACACGAATGCACGCACACACACACATACACACACGCACACGCAGAGATACAGACTCACAGACGCACATACAGACACAAACAAACACAAACACGCACACACACACACGCATGCACGCACACACACGCATGCATGCACACGGATGCACGCACACACACACACATACACACACGCACACAAAGAGACACAGACACACAGACACACACACACAGACATAAACAAACACAAACACGCACACACACGCATACACACAGACACATACACACAAGCACACACAGAAACACAGACACACAGACACACACACAGACACAAAGAAACACAAACACGCACACACACAAATACACACACACACACACACAAACAAACATTAGTTTGGGTTTCCACACTGTTTCTGGTTTATCAAATCCACAAGGTATTGGTCGGCCCCGAGCTTTTGTAGAAAACATTTGCCCAAGGTGCAGCACACACACACGCACGCACACACACACACAACACATACAACACACACAACCACACACACAACACACACACATTAGGTCGGGTTTCTACAATGTTTCTGCCTACAAATCCACAAGGTATTGGTCGGCCCCGAGCTTTTGTAGAAAACATTTGCCCAAGGTGCAGCACACACACACGCACGCACACACACACACAGACACACACAGACACACAGGCACACACACACACACACACACATTAGGTCGGGTTTCTACAATGTTTCTGCCTACCAAATCCACAAGGTATTGGTCGGCCCCGAGCTTTTGTAGAAAACATTTGCCCAAGGTGCAGCACACACACACGCACGCACACACACACACAGACACATACAGACACACAGGCACACACACACACACACACATTAGGTCGGGTTTCTACAATGTTTCTGCCTACCAAATCCACAAGGTATTGGTCGGCCCCGAGCTTTTGTAGAAAACATTTGCCCAGGTGCAGCACACACACACGCACGCACACCACACACACACACACACACACAGACACACACAGACACACAGGCACACACACACACACACACACATTAGGTCGGGTTTCTACAATGTTTCTGCCTACCAATCCACAAGGTATTGGTCGGCCCCGAGCTTTTGTAGAAAACATTTGCCCAAGGTGCAGCACACACACACGCACGCACGCACACACACACACAACACATACAGACACACAGGCACACACACACACACCACACATTAGGTCGGGTTTCTACAATGTTTCTGCCTACCAAATCCACAAGGTATTGGTCGGCCCCGAGCTTTTGTAGAAAACATTTGCCCAAGGTGCAGCACACACACACACGCACGCACACACCACACACAGACACACCACAGACACACAGGCACACACACACACACACACCATTAGGTCGGGTTTCTACAATGTTTCTGCCTACCAAATCCACAAGGTATTGGTCGGCCCCGAGCTTTTGTAGAAAACATTTGCCCAAGGTGCAGCACACACACACGCACGCACACACACACACAGACACATACAGACACACAGGCACACACACACACACACACATTAGGTCGGGTTTCTACAATGTTTCTGCCTACCAAATCCACAAGGTATTGGTCGGCCCCGAGCTTTTGTAGAAAACATTTGCCCAAGGTGCAGCACACACACACGCACGCACACACACACACAGACACACACAGACACACACAGACACACGGCACACACACACACACACACACATTAGGTCGGGTTTCTACAATGTTTCTGCCTACCAAATCCACAAGGTATTGGTCGGCCCCGAGCTTTTGTAGAAAACATTTGCCCAAGGTGCAGCACACACACACGCACGCACACACACACACAGAACACCCCACAGACACAACACAGACCACAAGCACACACACACACACACATTAGGTCGGGTTTCTACAATGTTTCTGCCTACCAAATCCACAAGGTATTGGTCGGCCCCGAGCTTTTGTAGAAAACATTTGCCCAAGGTGCAGCACACACACACACACGCACGCACACACACACACACGCACGCACACACACACACAGACACATACAGACACACAGGCACACACACACACACACACATTAGGTCGGGTTTCTACAATGTTTCTGCCTACCAAATCCACAAGGTATTGGTCGGCCCCGAGCTTTTGTAGAAAACATTTGCCCAAGGTGCAGCACACACACACGCACGCACACACACACACAGACACATACAGACACACAGGCACACACACACACACACACATTAGGTCGGGTTTCTACAATGTTTCTGCCTACCAAATCCACAAGGTATTGGTCGGCCCCGAGCTTTTGTAGAAAACATTTGGCCAAGGTGCAGCACACACACACGCACGCACACACCACACAGACACACAGACACACAGGCACACACACCACACACACACACACATTAGGTCGGGTTTCTACAATGTTTCTGCTACCAAATCCACAAGGTATTGGTCGGCCCCGAGCTATTGTAGAAAACATTTGCCCAAGGTGCAGCACACACACCGCACGCACGCACACACACAGACACACCAGACACACACAGACACACAGGCACACACACACACACACACATTAGGTCGGGTTTCTACAATGTTTCTGCCTACCAAATCCACAAGGTATTGGTCGGCCCCGAGCTTTTGTAGAAAATTTGCCCAAGGTGCAGCACACCACACGCACGCACACACACACACAGACACACACAGACACACACAGACACACAGGCACACACACACACACACACATTAGGTCGGGTTTCCACACTGTTTCTGCTTTATCAAATCCACAAGGTATTGGTCGGCCCCGAGCTTTTGTAGAAAACATTTGCCCAAGGTGCAGCACACACACACGCACGCACACACACACACAGACACATACAGACACACAGGCACACACACACACACACACAATTAGGTCGGGTTTCCACACTGTTTCTGCTTTATCAAATCCACAAGGTATTGGTCGGCCCCGAGCTTTTGTAGAAAACATTTGCCCAAGGTGCAGCACACACACACGCACGCACACACACACACAGACACACACAGACACACACAGACACACAGGCACACACACACACACACACATTAGGTCGGGTTTCTACAATGTTTCTGCCTACCAAATCCACAAGGTATTGGTCGGCCCCGAGCTTTTGTAGAAAACATTTGCCCAAGGTGCAGCACGCACACACACACACAGACACACACAGACACACACAGACACACAGGCACACACACACACACACACATTAGGTCGGGTTTCCACACTGTTTCTGCTTTATCAAATCCACAAGGTATTGGTCGGCCCCGAGCTTTTGTAGAAAACATTTGCCCAAGGTGCAGCACACACACACGCACGCACACACACACACAGACACACACAGACACACAGGCACACACACACACACACACACACATTAGGTCGGGTTTCCCACTGTTCTGCTTTATCAAATCCACAAGTATTGGTCGGCCCCGAGCTATTGTAGAAAACATTTGCCCAGGTGCAGCACACACACACGCACGCACACACACACACAGACCACACAGACACACACAGACACACAGGCACACACACACACACACATTAGGTCGGGTTTCTACAATGTTTCTTCTGCCTACCAAATCCACAAGGTATTGGTCGGCCCCGAGCTTTTGTAGAAAACATTTGCCCAAGGTGCAGCACACACACACGCACGCACACACACACACAACACACACAGACACACACAGACACACAGGCACACACCACACACACACACATTAGGTCGGGTTTCTACAATGTTTCTGCCTACCAAATCCACAAGGTATTGGTCGGCCCCGAGCTATTGTAGAAAAATTTTGCCCAAGGTGCAGCACACACACACGCACGCACGCACACACACACAGACACACACAGACACACAGGCACAACACACACACACACACATTAGGTCGGGTTTCTACAATGTTTCTGCCTACCAAATCCACAAGGTATTGGTCGGCCCCGAGCTTTTGTAGAAAACATTTGCCCAAGGTGCAGCACACACACACGCACGCACCACACACACACAGACCAACACACAGACACACAGGCACCACACACACCACACACACACATTAGGTCGGGTTTCTACAATGTTTCTGCCTACCAAATCCACAGGTATTGGTCGGCCCCGAGCTTTTGTAGAAAACATTTGCCCAAGGTGCAGCACACACACACGCACGCACACACACACACAGACACACACAGACACACACACACACACAGGCACACACACACACACACACATTAGGTCGGGTTTCCACACATGTTCTGCTTTTACCAAATCCACAAGGTATTGGTCGGCCCCGAGCTTTTGTAGAAAACATTTGCCCAAGGTGCAGCACACACACACGCACGCACACACACACACAGACACATACAGACACACAGGTACGCACACACACACACACCTTAGGTCGGGTTTCTACAATGTTTCTGCCTACCAAATCCACAAGGTATTGGTCGGCCCCGAGCTTTTGTAGAAAACATTTGCCCAAGTGCAGCACACACACACGCACGCACACACAACACAGACACATACAGACACACAGGCACACACACACACACACACATTAGGTCGGGTTTCTACAATGTTTCTGCCTACCAAATCCACAAGGTATTGGTCGGCCCCGAGCTTTTGTAGAAAACATTTGCCCAAGGTGCAGCACACACACACCACGCACGCACACACACACACACACACACAGACACACAACAGACACACGGCACACACACACACACACACACACACAGACACACAGGCACACACACACAAACAAACATTAGGTCGGGTTCCACACTGTTTCTGCTTTATCAAATCCACAAGGTATTGGTCGGCCCCGAGCTTTTGTAGAAAACATTTGCCCAAGGTGCAGCACACACACACGCACGCACACACACACACCGCACACACACACACGACACGCACACACACACACAGACACACAACACACAACACACACACATTAGGTCGGGTTTCTACAATGTTTCTGCCTACAAAATCCACAAGGTATTGGTCGGCCCCGAGCTTTTGTAGAAAACATTTGCCCAAGGTGCAGCACACACACACGCACGCACACACACGCACGCACACACACACACAGACACATACACACACACACACACACATTAGGTCGGGTTTCTACAATGTTCTGCCTACCAAATCCACAAGGTATTGGTCGGCCCCTGGCTTTTGTAGAAAACATTTGCCCAAGGTGCAGCACACACACACGCACGCACACACACACACAGACACATACAGACACACAGGCACGCACACACACAACACACATTAGGTCGGGTTCTACAATGTTTCTGCCTACCAAATCCACAAGGTATTGGTCGGCCCCGAGCTTTTGTAGAAAACATTGCCCAGGTGCAGCACACACACACGCACGCACACACACACAGACACAGACAGACACACAGGCACACACAACACACACACACATTAGGTCGGGTTTCCACACTGTTTCTGCTTTATCAAATCCACAAGGTATTGGTCGGCCCCGAGCTTTTGTAGAAAACATTTGCCCAGGTGCAGCACACACACACGCACGCACACACACACACAGACACATACAGACACACAGGCACACACACACACACACACACATTAGGTCGGGTTTCCACACTGTTTCTGCTTATCAAATCCACAAGGTATTGGTCGGCCCCGAGCTTTTGTAGAAAACATTTGCCCAAGGTGCAGCACACACACACGCACGCACACACACACACAGACCACACAGACACACACAGACACACAGGCACACACACACACACACACATTAGGTCGGGTTTCTACAATGTTTCTGCCTACCAAATCCACAAGGTATTGGTCGGCCCCGAGCTATATGTTAGAAAACATTTGCCAGCCAGGTGTGCGCAACACACCACACACGCAGCACACACACACACAGACACACACGACACACACAACACACAGGCACACACACACACACACACATTAGGTCGGGTTTCCACACTGTTTCTGCTTTATCAAATCCACAAGGTATTGGTCGGCCCCGAGCTTTTGTAGAAAACATTTGCCCAAGGTGCAGCACACACACACGCACGCACACACACACACAGACACATACAGACACACAGGCACACACACACACACACACACACATTAGGTCGGGTTTCCACACTGTTTCTGCTTTATCAAATCCACAAGGTATTGGTCGGCCCCGAGCTATTGTAGAAAACATTTGCCCAAGGTGCAGCACACACACACGCACGCACACACACACACAGACACACACAGACACACACAGACACACAGGCACACACACACACACACATTAGGTCGGGTTTCTACAATGTTTCTGCCTACCAAATCCACAAGGTATTGGTCGGCCCCGAGCTTTTGTAGAAAACATTTGCCCAAGGTGCAGCACACACACACGCACGCACACACACACACAGACACACACAGACACACACAGACACACAGGCACACACACACACACACACACATTAGGTCGGGTTTCTACAATGTTTCTGCCTACCAAATCCACAAGGTATTGGTCGGCCCCGAGCTATTGTAGAAAACATTTGCCCAAGGTGCAGCACACACACACGCACGCACGCACACACACAGACACACACAGACACACAGGCACACACACACACACACATTAGGTCGGGTTTCTACAATGTTTCTGCCTACCAAATCCACAAGGTATTGGTCGGCCCCGAGCTTTTGTAGAAAACATTTGCCCAAGGTGCAGCACACACACACGCACGCACACACACACACAGACACATACAGACACACAGGCACACACACACACACACACACACAGACACACAGGCACACACACACAAACAAACATTAGGTCGGGTTTCCACACTGTTTCTGCTTTATCAAATCCACAAGGTATTGGTCGGCCCCGAGCTTTTGTAGAAAACATTTGCCCAAGGTGCAGCACACACACACGCACGCACACACACCACACACGCACCACGCACACACACACACACGCACACACACACACAGACACATACACACACACACACACACACATTAGGTCGGGTTTCTACAATGTTTCTGCCTACCAAATCCACAAGGTATTGGTCGGCCCCGAGCTTTTGTAGAAAACATTTGCCCAAGGTGCAGCACACACACACGCACGCACACACACACACGCACGCACACACCACACAACACAGACACACACACACACACACACACATTAGGTCGGGTTTCTACAATGTTTCTGCCTACCAAATCCACAAGGTATTGGTCGGCCCCGAGCTTTTGTAGAAAACATTTGCCCAAGGTGCAGCACACACACACGCACGCACACACACACACGCACGCACACACACACACAGACACATACACACACACACACACACACATTAGGTCGGGTTTCTACAATGTTTCTGCCTACCAAATCCACAAGGTATTGGTCGGCCCCGAGCTTTTGTAGAAAACATTTGCCCAAGGTGCAGCACACACACACGCACGCACACACACACACAGACACATACAGACACACAGGC
Organism: Octopus sinensis; assembly: GCF_006345805.1. Classification (NCBI taxonomy): domain Eukaryota; kingdom Metazoa; phylum Mollusca; class Cephalopoda; order Octopoda; family Octopodidae; genus Octopus; species Octopus sinensis. Next base: position 3,289 of record NW_021824867.1, on the reverse strand, counting down.
ACGCACACACACACACACATTAGGTCGGGTTTCTACAATGTTTCTGCCTACCAAATCCACAAGGTATTGGTCGGCCCCGAGCTTTTGTAGAAAACATTTGCCCAAGGTGCAGCACACACACACGCACGCACACACACACACAGACACAGACAGACACACAGGCACACACACACACACACACATTAGGTCGGGTTTCCACACTGTTTCTGCTTTATCAAATCCACAAGGTATTGGTCGGCCCCGAGCTTTTGTAGAAAACATTTGCCCAAGGTGCAGCACACACACACGCACGCACACACACACACAGACACATACAGACACACAGGCACACACACACACACACACATTAGGTCGGGTTTCCACACTGTTTCTGCTTTATCAAATCCACAAGGTATTGGTCGGCCCCGAGCTTTTGTAGAAAACATTTGCCCAAGGTGCAGCACACACACACGCACGCGCACACACACACAACAACACACACAGACACACACAGACACACAGGCACACACACACACACACATTAGGTCGGGTTTCTACAATGTTTCTGCCTACCAAATCCACAAGGTATTGGTCGGCCCCGAGCTATTGTAGAAAACATTTGCCCAAGGTGCAGCACACCACACACGCACGCACACACCACCAGACACACACAGACACACACAGACACACAGGCACACACACACACACACACATTAGGTCGGGTTTCCACACTGTTTCTGCTTTATCAAATCCACAAGGTATTGGTCGGCCCCGAGCTTTTGTAGAAAACATTTGCCCAAGGTGCAGCACACACACACGCACGCACACACACACACAGACACATACAGACACACAGGCACACACACACACACACACATTAGGTCGGGTTTCCACACTGTTTCTGCTTTATCAAATCCACAAGGTATTGGTCGGCCCCGAGCTATTGTAGAAAACATTTGCCCAAGGTGCAGCACACACACACGCACGCACACACACACACAGACACACACAGACACACACAGACACACAGGCACACACACACACACACACATTAGGTCGGGTTTCTACAATGTTTCTGCCTACCAAATCCACAAGGTATTGGTCGGCCCCGAGCTTTTGTAGAAAACATTTGCCCAAGGTGCAGCACACACACACGCACGCACACACACACACAGACACACACAGACACACACAGACACACAGGCACACACACACACACACACATTAGGTCGGGTTTCCACACTGTTTCTGCTTTATCAAATCCACAAGGTATTGGTCGGCCCCGAGCTTTTGTAGAAAACATTTGCCCAAGGTGCAGCACACACACACGCACGCACACACACACACAGACACATACAGACACACAGGTACGCACACACACACACATTAGGTCGGGTTTCTACAATGTTTCTGCCTACCAAATCCACAAGGTATTGGTCGGCCCCGAGCTTTTGTAGAAAACATTTGCCCAAGGTGCAGCACACACACACGCACGCACACACACACACAGACACATACAGACACACAGGCACACACACACACACACACATTAGGTCGGGTTTCTACAATGTTTCTGCCTACCAAATCCACAAGGTATTGGTCGGCCCCGAGCTTTTGTAGAAAACATTTGCCCAAGGTGCAGCACACACACACGCACGCACACACACACACAGACACATACAGACACACAGGCACACACACACACACACACACAGACACACAGGCACACACACACAAACAAACATTAGGTCGGGTTTCCACACTGTTTCTGCTTTATCAAATCCACAAGGTATTGGTCGGCCCCGAGCTTTTGTAGAAAACATTTGCCCAAGGTGCAGCACACACACACGCACGCACACACACACACGCACGCACACACACACACGCACGCACACACACACACAGACACATACACACACACACACACACACATTAGGTCGGGTTTCTACAATGTTTCTGCCTACCAAATCCACAAGGTATTGGTCGGCCCCGAGCTTTTGTAGAAAACATTTGCCCAAGGTGCAGCACACACACACGCACGCACACACACACACGCACGCACACACACACACAGACACATACACACACACACACACACACATTAGGTCGGGTTTCTACAATGTTTCTGCCTACCAAATCCACAAGGTATTGGTCGGCCCCGAGCTTTTGTAGAAAACATTTGCCCAGGTGCAGCACACACACACACGCACGCACACACACACACAGACACAGACAGACACAGGCACGCACACACACACACACATTAGGTCGGGTTTCTAACAATGTTTCTGCCTACCAAATCCACAAGGTATTGGTCGGCCCCGAGCTTTTGTAGAAAACATTTGCCCAAGGTGCAGCACACCACACGCACGCACACACACACACAGACACAGACAGACACACAACAGGCACACACACACACACACACATTAGTCGGGTTTCCACACTGTTTCTGCTTTATCAAATCCACAAGGTATTGGTCGGCCCCGAGCTTTTGTAGAAAAATTTGCCCAAGGTGCCACACACACACGCACGCACACACACACAGACACATACAGACACACAGGCACACACACACACACACACATTAGGTCGGGTTTCCACACTGTTTCTGCTTTATCAAATCCACAAGGTATTGGTCGGCCCCGAGCTTTTGTAGAAAACATTTGCCCAAGTGCAGCACACACACGCACGCACACACACACACAGACACACACAGACACACACAGACACACAGGCACACACACACACACACACATTAGGTCGGGTTTCTACAATGTTTCTGCCTACCAAATCCACAAGTATTGGTCGGCCCCGAGCTATTGTAGAAAACATTTGCCCAAGGTGCAGCACACCACACACGCACGCACACACACACACAGACACACACAGACACCACAGACACACAGGCCACACACACACACACACATTAGGTCGGGTTTCCACACTGTTTCTGCTTTATCAAATCCACAAGGTATTGGTCGGCCCCGAGCTTTTGTAGAAAAATTTGCCCAAGGTGCAGCACACACACACGCACGCACACACACAACACAGACACATACAGACACACAGGCACACACACACACACACACATTAGGTCGGGTTCCACACTGTTTCTCTTCTGTTTGCTTTATCAAATCCACAAGGTATTGGTCGGCCCCGAGCTATTGTAGAAAACATTTGCCCAAGGTGCAGCACACACACACGCACGCACACACACACACAGACACACACAGACACACACAGACACACAGCACACACACACACACACACACATTAGGTCGGGTTTCTACAATGCTTTCTCTCCTAC
>NW_021824866.1:0-17187 GCF_006345805.1 Octopus sinensis | reverse complement strand
TTACATACCACGCAGTTATCATTGGTGCATGTGGTATTCTCAAAGGGGTACGTCCTACATAGTTGTGAGCTGATGGCGCTGCCTGTCTTTTCAACGATCTTAATATTGAGTTTGGCCTCCTTCAGAATATTCCTAAATCTTCAGGCTAGTTCTCCATGGGCTGTGACCTCTACAGACATCACTCCTTGGTATTTGTCGGTCTTGTACCACGTGTTCACTCCATTTGCTTTGTCACGACTTCTTTGTATCCTATTCTAGTCTTTACTTCTATATCTAGGGCAGGTACCACTGGTTTCATTACTTATAATGTTGTCTAACTTCTTTTTAGCTACCCTGTATACCCGAACCCTATCTTTCTGGCCAGGTAAATAGATAAGTAAGTAAACAGATAGATAAATAGATAGATAAGTACATAGGTAATACAGACAGACAAGCACACATACACATACATACACAAATGAAGACTGAAACATATGACCATATACACACACGCACACTTCACACACACACACACACACACACACACACACACACCACACACACACACACAAACACACACACACACACACAAGGACACATATGGAGGCACACATCCATACATAACAGATGCGCTTACCCATACACATAGACATGCTCAAACATGCACATACAAGGAAACGGAGGTACACACGTAAATACACACGTGCAAACATGAACACACAAACACATGAATAAGCAGAATACATACATACAAGCGTACACACACGCATATATGCATACACATACATACACACACATACACACATACATACATACATACATACATACATACATACATACATACATACATACATACATACATATGTGTATACACATGCACACTGACGCACACACATGCGCACAAACAAACAAAAAGAATGCAGTTTTAATAACGGACAGAATCAACGACTACTGAAGAGGTTGCAAGTCTCAACGAAAATTTTAGAAAAAATAAGTAAATGAGTGGAAATCGAACCGGTGTGTGTGTGTGTTAAGTAATCTCTCTCTATATAAACGGCAGTTTGTCTGTGCGTGTTTCTGTGTGTCTGTTTTCTCGTACCCTCACCCTGACCACGGCTTTCAACCGATTCTGATGAAACTTGACACACACACAAAGCCCAATGTCATAATTCAAAACTAACGCAGCGAAAATTTTGAAAAGTTCCCCCAGTTCTGGAAAAAATCGATAAATTCGACATGGGGTCGAGAATCAGAAACACGAACCACGAACTGTGTAGGGGACGCAACTCCACCTTTTTTAACTATCAAAAAAAAATTTACCATCATTTTTTTGCTGTTTTTTGGCTATAACTCTCTAAAAATGCTTTATAGTTATTTCCCTTACAAACCAGAGCAACGCCGGGCGATACTGCTAGTAAGGCACTAAAAGAGAATGACTCTCCCCAGACACAATAATATATATATATATATATAATCATCATCATCATCGTTTAACGTCCGTTTTCCATGCTAGCATGGGTTGGATGGTTCGACCGGGGTCTGGGAAGCCAGGAGGCTGCACCAGGATCCAGTCTGATCTGGCAGTGTTTCTACAGCTGGTTGCCCTTCCTAACACCAACCACTCCACGGGTGTAGTCGGTGCTTTTTACGTGTAACCGGCACGGGTTTCACAACTATAATTTCCATTTGATTTTTATTTTGATGTTGATGTTGATGTACTTGACTCAATAGGTTTCCTCAAGCACAGCGGGTTACCCTACGACTCCAAGGTTAGTACAGCAGGCCATCCTGCGAGCAACGAATTCACTTCATTTGTCTGGTCTTCTCAGTCACAGCATATCTCAGAAGTCTCCTCCGGTCTTTCGTCATTACCTCTGTGAAGCCCCACGTGCCACGGGTATCACAACTATAACATCCATTTGATTTTCATCTTGATAATTGATGTACTTGACTCAATAGGTCGCCCTACAATCCAAGGTTAGCACAGCAGGCCGTCCTGCGAGCCATGAACTCACTTCATTTGTCAGGTCTTTGCAGTCACAGCATATCTCCAGAGGTCTCGGTCTTTTGCCATAGCCCCTGTGAGGCCCAACGTTCGAAGGTCAGGCTTGACCACATCATCCCATATCTTCCTGGGTCTACCTCAACCCCGGATTCCTTCAACAGTTTGGGAGTGGCACTTCTTCACACATCTTTCCTCATCCATCTGTAGTACATGACCATACCTATTTCTTTACTACCCACAAGGGGCTAAACACAGAGAGGACAAACAAGGACAGACAAACGGATTAAGTTGATTATATCGACCCCAGTGCGTAACTGGTACTTAATTTATCGACCTCGAAAGGATGAAAGGCAAAGTCGACCTCGGCGGAATTTGAACTCAGAACGTAACGGCAGACGAAATACAGCTACGCATTTCGCCCGGCATGCTAACGTTTCTGCCAGCTCACCGCCTTACGTGACCATACCAACACAAACGTCTCTCCTACACGCCACATCCAATGCTTCTTATGTCCAACATTTCTCTCAGGATGCTTACACTCGGTCATGCATGCACACTGACATTACACATCCATCGGATCATGCTAGCTTCATTTCTTTCGAGCCTATGCATGTCCTTCACAGCCATGGCCCATGTTTCACTGCCGTGAAGTATGGCAGTTTGCACACGTGCATCGTGCAATCTACCTTTCACTCTGAGCAAGAAACCCTTTGTCACCAGCAGGGAAGAAGCTTTCTAAACTTTGCCAAGGCTATTCGTATTCTAGTGGTAACACTCTCTGAGCATCCACCCCCACTATTGACTTGGTCACCTAGGTAGCGAAAACTATCAACTACTTCTAGTTTCTTCCCCTGGAGTGTGACGGAATCTGCTTTCTGAGTATCTGTGGTGTCTATTGCCCCTGTGCATCTGCTGCACACGAAAGCTATCTTCTCTGTTAATTTTCCTTTGATGTTGCTGCACCTCTTATGTGTCCATAGCTTACACTGGTACATCCTGTGGAGTTTCTACCTACACGTTTTCTACAGATCGAACTGGGCCACCTACCTAAGGGTGTGTGTGATGAGTTCACCTTCCTACTTACTAGAACTTTGGTCTTTGCTACATTGACTCTAAGGGCTTTTGATTCTAAACCTAGCTTCCACACACGAAATTCCTTTTCTAGTTCTGGTATGAGGGCCATATATATATATATATATATATCATCATCATCATCATCGTCGTTTAACGTCCGTTCTCCATGCTAGCATGGGTTGGACGGTTCGACCGGGGTTCTGGGAAGCCAGAAGGCTGCACCAGGCTTCAGTCTAATTTGGCAATGTTTCTACAGCTGGATGCCCTTCCTAACGCCAACCACTCCGTGAGTGTAGTGGGTGCTTTTTACGTGCCACCTGCACAGGTGCCAGGCGGGGCTGGCAACGGCCACGGTCAGATTGGTGTATTTTATGTGCCACCGGCACGGAAGCCAGTCGAGGCGGTGCTGGCATCGGCCACGAGTCGGATAGTGCTTTTTACGTACCACCAGACCAGGGATCCTGGCTGGTTCAATTCGATTTCGATTTCGCTTGCCCCAACATGTCTTCACAAGCAAAGGGGGTTGGCAAGGGTGCCTGTCGTACGGTCGCATTGGAGTATTTTACGTGCCACGGCCACGAGTCGGATAGTGCTTTTTACGTACCACCAGACCAGGGATCCTGGCTGGTTCAATTCGATTTCGATTTCGCTTGCCCCAACATGTCTTCACAAGCAAAGGGGGTTGGCATGGGTGCCTGTCGTACGGTCGCATTGGAATATTTTACGTGCCACGGCCCCGAGTCGGATAGTGCTTTTTACGTACCACCAGGCCAGGGATCCTGGCTGGTTCAATTCGGTTTCGATTTCGATTTCGATTTCGCTTGCCCCAACATGTCTTCGCAAGCATGGGGGGTTGGGATGGGTGTCTGTCGTCGGATGAGGTTCTATATCGACTTCGCTTGCCTCAACCGGTCTTTGTGTCCAAGGGAGGAAAGGCATTCATAAGTGGGCTGGGCTCACTTGTCCTGCCTGGTCTTCTCACGTACAGAATATTTCCAAAGGTCTCGGTCTCTGGTCATTTCCTCAGTGAGGCCTAAAGTTCGAAGGTCGTGCTTCACCACCTCGTCCCAGGTTTTCCTGGGTCTACCTCTTCCACGGGTTCCCTCAACTGCTAGGGATTGGCACTTTCTCACACACCTATCTTCATCCATTCTCGCCACATGACCATACCAGCGCAATCGTCTCTCTCTTGCACACCACAACTGATGCTTCTTAGGTACAACATTTCTCTCAAGTGCTAACGCTCTGTCGAGTATGTACACTGACATTACACATCCATCGGAGCATACTGGCTTCATTCCTCACGAGCTTACGCATGTCCTCAGCAGTCACAGCCCATGTTTCGCTGCCATGTAGCATGGCTGTTCGTACACACGCATCATACAGTCTGCCTTTTACTCTGAGCGAGAGGCCTTTAGTCACCAGCAGAGGTAAGAGCTCCCTAAACTTTGCCCAGGCTATTCTTATTCTAGCAGTTACACTTTCAGCGCACCCACCCCCACTACTGACTTGGTCACCTAGATAACGGAAGCTATCAACTACTTCTAGTTTTTCCCCCTGGAAAGTGACGGAAGTTGTTTTTGCAGATTTTCGGAGGTTAATGCTCCCGAGCATCTGCCACATACAAAAACTATCTTCCCAGTTAGCCTACCTTTGACATTGCTGCACCTCTTATGTGTCCATAGCTTACACTGGGTACTCTTATAGAGTTTCTACCTACACCTTTTCTACAGATCGAGCAGGGCCATCTTCCTGAAGATATTTGTGGATTGTCTACCTTTCTACTTATTAGTACTTTGGTTTTAGCTAGGTTGACTCTAAGGCCCCTTGATTCTAAACCCTCCTTCCACACCTGGAACTTCTCCTCCAGTTCTGATAGTGACTCAGCAATAAGAGCAAGGTCGTCAGCGTAGAGGAGCTCCCAGGGACAGCCTGTCTTGAATTCCTCCGTAATTGCCTGGAGTACTATGATAAATAGGAGGGGGCTGAGTACTGAACCCTGGTGGACCCCAACCTCTACTTTGAATTCTTCTGTGTACATGTTGCCAACCCTAACCTTACTTACGGCATCTCTGTACATGGCTTGCACAGTCCTCACCAGCCATTCATCTATCCCTAGTTTCCTCATTGACCACCAGATAAGGGATCGGGGGACCCTATCAAAAGCTTTCTCCATGTCAACGAAAGCCAGGTACAGGGGCTTATCTTTGGCTAGGTATTTCTCCTGCAGCTGCCTTACCAGGAATATAGCATCAGTGGTACTTTTTCCTGGCACGAACCCAAACTGCATCTCATCTAAACTAACTCTCTCTCTGATTAGTTGGGCTATGACCCTCTCCGTAACCTTCATTACTTGATCCAACAGCTTGATACCTCTGTAATTATTTGTATCTAGGGCATCACCTTTACCTTTGTAGCAGTTGACTAGTATGGCTGCACCAGTCATTGGGTATGACTCCTTCGTGTATCACCTGGTTGACTATACGGGGGACTAGGTTATAGCCGACACTGCCAGATATTTTGAGCATCTCTGCAGTAATTCCTGATGGGCCTGGGGCTTTCCCTGTCTTCATGCTTCTAATTGCCTTAGCTACCACGGAACTATCAACTCGGATAGCTGGTCCCTCTGTAGGGTCAACATTCGGCAGACTCTCTTTATCCCATTCATTTTCCTCATTCAGTAACCTTTCATAGTGGCGTCTCCAAGCTTCTCTCTTTGCATCCTCATTTAGCGCAAGTGAACCATCCTCCATGCGAACACATTTCTCTCCTACCACATCACGATTCTCTCTCACACACTGTCTTGCAACACGAAATACCTCAAGTCTTCATCCTCACGGCGCAGGACATTGCAATTTTTCTCTTATCTGCTTCCCCTCTGGCTAGATAGACCTGTCTCCTAGCTTCCCTTCTGGCAGTCTGATACCTTCCCTGCTACCACCGTTCTTCCAGGCCTTCCAAGCCTGTTTCTTTTGTCTAATAGCCCTGTCAACAATATTGTTCCACCACCACGTTATTTTGGGTCTTAAGGGGACTTTGCACCAGCCACAGATCTGGTCAGCGGCTTTCAGCAGGTTGTCCCTCAGAAACGTCCAGTTGTCTTCTACCCCATGTGTAGCTATACCCCCTTCCACTTCGTCAAAGGCTTCAAGTAACATATCTCTAAATCTCTGTCCATTCGCAGGGGCTTCAAGCTTCCAGACCCTTCTTCTCCATGTTGGTCGTCTTCTAGTCGCCCTCTTAGTCCTGATATATATTATTCTATGTTCCAGGAATTCGCCAGAATTTTCGTCAAATTTAAAATAAATTCTGTGTCACATCTGGGTGAGTAAAAAAAAAATCTCTTAACTTATGTTGTAATAGTTATGTGAATTTTGAACCCTGCATTTGTGGAAGGTTGTGTAGTAATTTTGCTAGCTATTTTCTGTTAAGACAAATGTTAACATTTCTATAAATAACTAAATGGTGTATGTATTTAAATTTTTTCATGTAGCCAAATTTTTGTATTAGACAACTAGCTGTAAATTTTGTCTAATGGTTACTCAGCATGCTTGTATGAAGCAATTTTGCCTGAATTTAAAGCAAACTAGCTTTTTGTTTGACTATTTAATTTTTTAATTATAATTATTGATATAGTCTGGTAGCCATTTTGTGTCATGAACTTTTAGTTTAAATTTTTGCTTTGACATTGGATTTAATTACGTTTAATTATGTCCTGGTTTTTGGTTTCTCAAACCCAAGTTTGAACAATGAACAAGGTTTCTACATTCCAAGGTCTGATATCCAAGGTTCAAAACCCAAGGTTGAACACCAAATTGATAGACAGATTTTATGAAGTAAAGGTTTGAAATCCACTCTCGAAATCCAAGGTTTGAAAACCGAATTTATACAAAAATAGAAATTTGGATTTTATGAAATCCAAAATTTTTGGAATGCTATTTTTGAGAAACCAAAAACTGGTATTATGAAGTCCAAACTTGAGTATATCTGTTAGCCTTGTAACTTTTGACTGCACATCTGGTGTAGCTTTTGCTGTTTGTTTATGTATATATTTGTTTATATGTAAGCTGTTTTTGTGCTGACTATTAATAATATTCTACATGAATATTCATGGTGTTGTGTTGTGTTTTAAATTCACCCTATCCCCATTGATTCTGTGAATTTGGGTTATGGCCACCAGGTCGTAACAGTATGTATATATATATATATATCAATATGTGACCGTGTGTGTATCGTTGGCAATTTTCTTTCTCCGTCTTCCCTTCCTTGGGCCTTTCCTTTTTCTAGGTTTCTGATGAAGAGCTCCGCTCAAAACATTAAATCCTCCTTCTTTCTTCCCTTTCCTGAGCATCCAATAACACTATACTTGTTCCACGTCCTCGCGTTGTTGTGCTTTCTCTTTGTTCATGTTTGGATTAACAATATATATATATATATATACACACAATGGTAATAACAGAAGATACTAAAAAATATTACAGTAAGGCAGTGGTTCCCAACCTTTTTACTACCAGATACCTTTGTTATTCAGATGAATTTTCCTGCAGGTCCCCAGGCTTGAACTCAGTCAATGGACTTTTAACACTACTTTTGTACACCCTCATGGATCTGAGAACACAAGGCTGGGAAATGTTGAACTCAGGTATAAATACCCACATGAAAACAATTGAACCACTTCAAACACAGCAATATATCAAACTACCCAGCAACACATTACATTTCTATGTCATTAAAAGCCAATGAAAATGTGTCTATATGGTTGCTAGGAGCAGCAGCTAAGTCACCTTCAAAACACATCCTGCTGTCTTAAAATAAGGAAAAGATATCAAAAGAGGAAATCTCTGGCAGGTTACACAGTTTCTTGTGATACCAGTGCTGGTGGCACATAAAAGAACTATCCGAGCGTGACCGTTGCCAGTGCCGCCTCGACTGCACCTCTTATGTGTCCATAGCTTACACTGGTACATCCTGTGGAGTTTCTACCTACACGTTTTCTACAGATCGAACCGGGCCACCTACCTAAGGGTGTGTGTGATGAGTTCACCTTCCTACTTACTAGAACTTTGGTCTTTGCTACATTGACTCTAAGGGCTTTTGATTCTAAACCTAGCTTCCACACACGAAATTCCTTTTCTAGTTCTGGTATGAGGGCCATATATATATATATATATATATTATATATATATATATAAGAAAATAGTAAAGTGTGAAAAAACGACAGAAGGCTTAAATGTTAAAAAATATATATATTTGTGTCAAAATGTCTGGAGAATATTGGAAAAATTTTTTTCCTTTCCTTAAAATGACATAATTTAAAATTTTTAAAGAAATTACCGGTTTCGCGTGTAGCTTTTCAAATTTCTTGTGACGTTATGTTATATTGTATGGAATTATCGTTGTTTTTATTTCCAGGAGATTTCTAAATAAGGGGAGGTAGTGAGTGATTTTTCCGGTGTAGGGGAGATAATCGCTTAAAAAATTTTTTTTTTTTTTTTTTTTTTCCCATTTCTTGTTAATTTCTCTGTGTCAGTATGTTCGGATGGTTGAGTCTGGGTTTGTACTTTTCAATGAAGAATGTTTCCTTGTTCAGTCTCATTTGTGTTGATGATCCGAAAGCACATTGGTAAAATGGGAAGATTAAAAATTGTGGCAGTAGTTGCTTTGCGCATTTCTCAATGTGCTCACTAAAAGGTATCATTCTATATTCTGGGAATGCAATCTGTTGTCGATGCAGTGTGCATCTGCGCCTGAGTGATAGTCCCGTGGAACCCACGTAGTCTTGGTGGCAGCCCGAGCATTTAAAAACATAAATTATGTTTTCAGAGGCACAAGTAAAGTTAGATTTGATCTTAAATTTCTGTCCCTCTTTAAAGAAGATTCTGATCCTTCCAATAGGTTAGGACATGTTGCACAGTTCGATCTACCACATTTTTTTACTTTTGCATCCGTAATTTTAGAAGACAATTTTGCCTTTGTGAGAATCTTTTTAAGTGATTTAGGCTGTTTGTAGCTTTTAATGATTTGGTGTATGTTTAGAATTTCCTTTAATTTTGGGTTTTTATGAAGTATTGGTAAATTCTGGGTGATGATGGTGAAGGCTTCTTTGTTACTATACATAAACAGAAAGCTAACCCAAATTTTAACAATACACAATGGAAAGAACTGATAGAACTCCAAAATGATGAAGATATAACCATTAAGGAAGCGGACAAGGGAAATGCAGTTGTAATAATGGATACATCATACTACAGAAATCTTGTAATTTCCTTGCTTGATGAAGACCTACATTATGAAAAAATTACCAACTACACCCCACAAAAAATAATGAAAACTCTATCTTCACTAATTAAAACCCATGAAAAGGAAATGACAACCAAAGAGATTGATTCCTAACAAACTTTAAATGCAAACCTAGCCTTTTCTATGGTCTGCCAAAAATTCATAAAAGTCAAATTATAAATGAAACCATTAAAAAATCACCAAAGACATACATACAACACCTAATCCGGGGGACCTAAAACTACGACCCATTGTAGCTGGCCCAACTGTGAAACACACAGACTAAGTCTACTTATGGACATCCTCTTGAAACCCTTCCTTAAACATATCGATAGCCATATCAGAGATGACTTAGATATGTTAAACCACCTTCCAAAAAAAACCAAGGAAGAAACAATCCTGGTTTCATTTGATGTAGTCAACTTGTATACCAGTATACCTCATAATTATGGACTGGAGGCAATACAATTCTGGTTAGACCAATTTCCGGAAGAAATACCAAAAAGGATCAGTAAGGAATTCATTACTAAATCAATTGAATTCATCCTACACAATAACCACTTCATGTTTGACAATACATTTTACCGTCAAAATCCGGAATTGCTATGGGTACAAGGGCAGCACCAGTCATTGCGAACTTAACAATGGGATACATGGAAATAATCATTTACCAGGAATCTCTATCAATCTTTGGAAACTCCCTCTCTCAATACATAAAAGAGAATTGGAAACGATTCCTAGACGATGTTTCATTCTCTGGAATGAAAACATAGATAAACTCCTAAAATTTAAAAACCTATTGAACAGCATAAACCCAAATATACAGTTCACAATGGAATACAACCAAAAGGAGCTCCCGTTCTTGGATATACTAATTAAAAAAATTAACCTTAAAATAGAAACAGACATTTTTTACAAAGCCACAGACGCCAAACAATACCTTCTTTTTAATTCATGCCACCAAGACACACTAAACAAACATCCCCTTCAACCTTGCAAGAAGGATATGCACAATAGTGTCAGAACAAAATACCAGGAACTTTAGACTGCAAGAACTCAAAAACACCCTAATTGACAGACATTACCCAGCTCAACTCATAGAGGATGGGATCAGACGTGCAACAGAAATCAACATAGAAACTTTAAGAAAAGTTCAACACAACAACACACACCTTCCCCGAAAATACTACCTTACATATCTACATACAACCCCAGAAAAAAAGAAGCCTTCACCATCATCACCCAGAATTTACCAATACTTCATAAAAACCCCAAATTAAAGGAAATTCTAAACATACACCAAATCATTAAAAGCTACAAACAGCCTAAATCACTTAAAAAGATTCTCACAAAGGCAAAATTGTCTTCTAAAATTACGGATGCAAAAGTAAAAAAATGTGGTAGATCGAACTGTGCAACATGTCTAACCTATTGGAAGGATCAGAATTCTTCTTTAAAGAGGGACAGAAATTAAGATCAAATCTAACTTTACTTGTGCCTCTGAAAACATAATTTATGTTATTAAATGCTCGGGCTGCCACCAAGACTACGTGGGTTCCACGGGACTATCACTCAGGCGCAGATGCACACTGCATCGACAACAGATTGCATTCCCAGAATATAGAATGATACCTTTTAGTGAGCACATTGAGAAACGCAAAGCAACGCAAGCAACTACTGCCACAATTTTTAATCTTCCCATTTTACCAATGTGCTTTCGGATCATCAACACAAATGAGACTGAACAAGGAAACATTCTTCATTGAAAAGTACAAACCCAGACTCAACCATCCGAACATACGACACAGAGAATTAACAAGGAAATGGGAAAAAAAAAAAAAAAAAAAATTTTTTTAAGCGATTATCTCCCCTACACGGAAAAAATCACTCACTACCTCCCCTTATTTAGAAATCTCCTGGAAATAAAAACAACGATAATTCATACAATATAAACATAACGTCACAAGAAATTGAAAAGCTACACGCGAAACCGGTAATTTCTTAAAAATTTTAAAATTATGTCATTTTAAGGAAAGGAAAAAAATTTTTCCAATATTCTCCAGACATTTTGACACAAATATATATATTTTTTAACATTTAAGCCTTCTGTCGTTTTTCACACTTTACTATTTTCTTATATATTCACCCAGTGCTTTACCAAACAAACTTTCTTATCTATATATATATATATATATATATATACTCTTTCTCTCTCTCTCTCCATATATATAATATATATATATATATATATATATTATATATTATATATATATATATATATATATATAATATATAATATATATATAATATATATATATATATATTATATATTATATATATATATAATATATATATTATATATATATATTGGAGCAATCTCAAGAGTAATCAGCCAAAATTGCGAGGATGATCCAGTTATTGACTGAAGATTAAAGGCTTCGAATGACCCATCTGTGTTTTTTGTATCATCTATCTGGATGTTTTGCGTTCTTGTCCCATTTTGTATTTTTTATAAATATATATTATATATACAGTGTGTATACATTTTTATGGTGGACTCTGCATTCATTCTTATCCTTCAGTTCAGTATAGTCAATAATTAAATTGTGATACAAACCTTTGTGCTTGAAGTCAAAATGTAGAATTTCTGTTGTAAGCATGTTAGCTTTGACATAGCCTTTACTTTTGTGTGTATTTGACATTTATACTTACGTTAACATATTCCTTGGTATGGCTTAAAACTGCATCTGGTAGTAGGGCTCTGGTTCAAAGTTCAAGGGTTTTGAGGTGTGCAGAATGAACTCTTATCCATATTGTTCCCAAGTTTATTCTGACCCAGAGTAGTAGCAGCTGTTAGGGTCCCAGTGATGGGTTAATTAACATGTTATGGAAGAAACTTCAAGCACAAATCCTCATTGCCTAAGGGAGTCAACCTTAACAGCAAATGAAGGAATGGAGTAGCTCAGATGGTCTGGTACCTTTTTTGACAACCTTCCAGGGTAGGCAGAGCTCTCTAGCCCCGTAAATCAATTCATCTGAGAAAAAGCCATACCAATGTAAAATCTATGGCTTACCAGTCACTACAGCTGTCCTGGCTCACTCAGCCATTGTGATCAGATCTCCAAGTTAAAGAGTGGGATCTGGTAGTGTGAACTGTCCCTCACTGAAAACTTTGAAGCACAGGCCCTGAAGTATCAAGGATCAGTTTACAGATTCACTCAAGGGCATGCCACTCGTTCTCATGATCTTCAGACACAAGAAAACTGCCATCAACCTATTCCATACAAGTTCAGGACTGACAATATTCAGAGCTACTGAATCCTGTATTAAAAGGGAGTTGTCATTTGTATAGTTAACGAATGTATTAATGTGATCAGGATGTAGTGTTGAATGTAATTAATCATATGCAACGAAAGATGCCAATGGATAAGGCAGTTGGAGATGGGGAAAAGCTGCAGTTGCTTTTCGTTAAAATGGTACAGAGACAGGCCTTGTACCATCATCCTCATCAATGCCATTGTCTGTCCTCTGTGTTTGGCCCCTTGTGGGTGGTGGGGAGATGGATGTTTCGTCTGCTGCTACGTTCTGAGTTCAAATTCTGCCAAGATCGACTTTGCCTTTCATCCTTTCGGGGTCAATAAATTAAGTACCAGTTACGCACTGGGGTCGATATAATCGGCTTAATCCCTTTGTCTGTCCTTGTTTGTCCCCTCTATGTTTAGCCCCTTGTGGGCAATAAAGAAATAAGAAACGATGATGATGATGACACACACATACATGCACACGCATACATATATTGTACAATACAGTTATAGTGACTCATATACATAACTTCAAGTTTCTGTGTATGTAGGTGTGTTTTTTTCATTGAGTACTCAATACTGTATCAGCCCATGGTGAAGGACAAACACTCGAAAAGTTAAGGCTCTCTCCCGTGTTTTAAGCATTAAAACTTATCCATCCTGAGCTATCATTTTCATTTTTGTTCATTATATTTACAATGTGTGTGTGTATAAACATTGGTATGGGTGCTGGTGCCACATAAAAAGCAGCCAGTACACTGTAAAGTGATTGGTGTTTGGAAGGGCATCCAGCCATAGAAACCAAGCCCAAACAGACTAGAGAACATGGTGCAACCTCTGGCCTTGCCAGTTCCTATCAAGCTGCACAACCCATGCCAGCATGGAAAATGGACATCAAATGTTGATATATATATATATATATATATATATATATATATATATAAGATAAAATACAAAATGGGACAAGAACGCAAAACATCTGGACAACTAGGTGATGCAAAAAGGGACGACAAAACATCCAAATAGACAATACAAAAAAACAAGGATGAGTCATTCGAAGCCTTTTATCTTCAGTCAAGAACTGGATCATCCTCACAATTTCGGCTGATTAATCTTGAGATTGCTCCAATCTGGCTAGCCCCAAAGAAAAATTAAGCTAAGAGCATTAGATTCCTTGGAATAAAGGGCAAAAGAAAAATATTCTAATGCCAAATATGCTGAAAATAGCCTTAAATCGTCAATATGTATTTATCGCTGACGAGGAGAAAATTCTTATGAATTAACTCTGAAATCGGGGCTGATACGATAATAACGGAATTTTTTAGAAATTTCTGTCGGCTTACTTCGAGACACGTGCTTATCATCATCATCATCATCATCATCATCATCGTTTACGTCCGCCTTCCATGCTAGCATGGGTTGTACGGTTCAACTGGGGTCTGGGAAGCCCGAAGGCTGCACCAGGCCAGTCAGATCTGGCAGTGTTTCTACAGCTGGATGCCCTTCCTAACGCCAACCACTCCGAGAGTGTAGTGGGTGATTTTATGTGCCACCGACACAGGTGCCAGACGAGGCTGGCGAACGACCACGCTCGGATGGTGTTTTTTATGTGCCACCGACACAGGTGCCAGACGAGGCTGGCGAACGGCCACGCTTGGATGGTGTTTTTATGTGCCACCGACACAGGTGCCAGACGAGGCTGGCGAACGGCCACGATCGGATGGTGTTTGTTACGTGCCCACAGTACGGAGGCCAGTTGATGCGGTACTGGCTACGGCCACGTTCGGATGGTTTTCTTATGTGCCATCGGCACTGGTACCACAAGGATACAAATTCCATTGATGTTCATCGATTTTGATTTGGTTTGATTTTCACTTGCCTCAACAGGCCTTCACAAGTGTCCCAAGAAGGAAGGTATGCACAGGTGGACTGACTACGTCCCAGGTAGGGGCCATGGGTTATGGCCTCACGTGTCCTGTCGGGTCTTCTCGCGCACAGCATACTTCCAAAGGTCTCGGTTTCTGGTCATTTCCTCGGTGAGACCTAAAGCGCGAAGGTCATTCTTCACCACCTCGTCCCAGGCTTTTCTGGGTCTGCCTCTTCCACAGGTTCCCTCAACCGCTAGGGTGTGGCACTTTTTCACACAACTATCTTCATCCATTCTAACTACGTGTCCATACCAGCGTAGACGCCTCTCTTGCACACCACATCTGATGCTTCTTAGGTCCAGCTTTTCTCTCAAGGCACTTACACTCTGTCGGGTATGAACACTAACATTACACATCCAACGGAGCATACTGGCTTCATTTCTTGCGAGCTTACGCATATCCTCAGCAGTCACAGCCCATGTTTCACTGCCATGTAGCATGGCTGTTCGCACACATGCGTCATACAGTCTGCCTTTTACTCTGAGTGAGAGGCCCTTTGTCACCAGCAGAGGTAAGAGCTCTCTGAACTTTGCCGAGGCTATTCTTACTCTAGCAGTTACACTTTCGGCACACCCACCCCCGCTACTGACTTGGTCACCTAGGTAACGGAAACTATCAACTATTTCAAGTTTTTCTCCCTGGAATGTGGCGGAAGATGGTCTCTGCGCATCTTCAGTCTTTATTGAACCAGAGCATCTGCCACATACAAAAACTATCTTCCTGGTTAGCCTTCCTTTGACATTGCTGTACCTCTTATGTGTCCATAGCTTACACTTGGTGCATCTTATAGAGTTCCTACCTACGCCTTTTCTACAGATCGAGCAGGGCCATCTACCTGAAGGTGTTTGAGATTTGTCTACCCTCCTACTTATTAGGACTTTGGTTTTAGCTAGATTGACTCTAAGGCCCTTTGATTCTAATCCTTGCTTCCATGCCTGAAACTTCACCTCGAGTTCTGATAGTGATTCAGCAATTAGAGCAAGGTCGTCAGCATAGAGGAGCTCCCAAGGGCATCCTGTCTTGAATTCCTCCGTTATTGCCTGGAGGACTATGATAAATAGGAGGGGTCTGAGGACTGAGCCTTGGTGGACCCCAACCTCCACCCGGAATTCTTCACTGTACTCGTTGCCAACCCTCACCTTACTAACAGCGTCTCTGTACATGGCACGCACATCTCTCCCTAACCATTCATCTATCCCTAGTTTCCTCATTGACCACCAGATAAGGGATCGGGGGACCCTGTCAAAGGCTTTCTCCAAGTCAACGAAAGCCAGGTACAGAGTTTTATCTTTGGCTAGGTATTTCTCCTGAAGCTGTCTCACCAGAAATATAGCATCAGTGGTGCTTTTCCCTGGAACGAAACCAAACTGCATCTCGTCTAGGTTGACTCTCTCTCTAATCAGTTGGGCTATGACCCTTTCCGTAACCTTCATTACCTGATCCAACAGCTTAATACCTCTGTAATTACTTGTATCTAGGACGTCACCTTTACCTTTGTAGCAGTTGACTATTATGCTACTACACCAGTCATTGGGTATGACTCCTTCGTGTATCACCTGGTTAACTATACGGGTGACTAGGCTATATTTTGAGCATCTCAGCAGTAATTCCTGACGGGCTTGGGGCTTTCCCTGTCTTCATGCTTCCAATTGCCTTAACTACCATGGAACTGTCAACTCGGATAGCTGGTCCCTCTATTGGGTCGACATTCGGCAGACTCTCTTTATCCCATTCATTCTCTTTGTTGAGCAAACTTTCATAGTGGCATCTCCAAACCTCTCTCTTTGCATCCTCATTTAGCGCAAGTGAACCATCATCCATGCGAACACATTTCTCTCCTACCACATCATGATTCTCTCTCACACACTGTCTTGCAACACGAAACACGTGATGAATTATCTGGTTATTGACGATTTAAGTCTATTTTCGGCATATTTGGCATTAGAATTTTTTTCTTTTGCCCTTGTTTATAAATTTAACCTTTAAAGGTATTTTTTTATATGCTGGCCAATGATAGAATTTTTTTTGAAAAATGTTATCCTATATTAGCTGTACCCACAAGAGTAAACAAGAGACACAGGGACAGGCAGAAACAAGGAAAATGCCACTTGTATTTGAACACTATACAAATATTCTTTTAAAAAAACTTTTCTTTTAATTTTTCTAAATTTAATTATTTAATTGTTACAGTTGAAAAAGTCTCAATGACTGAAACTGGTACTGAAATGTTTTTTATAAAATTATTTTAGCATTTTCTATCTTGACTTTTTTTTCCATATATATCAACTTGTGTGTTCCTTTTCATCCTTATATATATATATACACACGTGTTTGTGTGTGTGTTTGTTCTCCACTACCACTTGACAACTGGAGCTGATGTGTTCCCATAACTAAGCAGTGCAGCAAAAGAGACGGATAGAAAAAGTGTCAGTTTGAAAAAAAAAAAAAATGTAAGGACTGGGATCAATTCAGTCACCTAAAGGTGGTGCCCCAGCTTGACCATAGTCTAATGACTGAAACAAATAAAAGATAAAAAAAATACAGGAAAATTCTACAGTGAAATGAGCAAAACACTAGGTAAAGACAACAACAAACTGAAATACTTAATATTTGTTCTTCT
>NW_021824865.1:0-18408 GCF_006345805.1 Octopus sinensis | reverse complement strand
TGTATGTATGTATATATACGTGTATATATATATATATATGTATGTATGTATATGTACGTGTGTATATCTATATATATATGTATGTATGTATATGTACGTATATATATATATGTATGTATGTATATGTACGTGTATATATATATATATATATATATATGTATGTATGTATATGTACGTATATATATATATATATATATGTATGTATGTATATGTACGTATATATATATATAGTATGTATGTATATGTACGTATATATATATATATTTATGTATGTATATGTACGTGCATATATATTATATGTATGTATGTATGTATATGTACGTGTATATATATATATATATACTATTATATTATGTAAGTAGATAATATATATATAGTGTATGTATGTATGTATATGTACGTGTATAGATACACAAATGGATAAATATATGAATGGATATAGATATATGTATTTGATAAATATAATTATATATCTTTATTTTTGAAATATTATATCCAATGGTGAGTACAATAAAGTCAATGCTTTATGTTTTATGATATGACAAATCTATTAATGAATGATCAGATGTTATTAACTTCAGGAAGTGGGAATAAGAGTTGTGACTTTCTTGCCTTTTCCAGGGGCATTAGTAATGTGAGTGAAATAACTACAAACAACAATAACCAAACCTGGTTGCTGTCTCAGCTTATCAGAATTTACCAACTATATGATGGTGCTTGCTACTATATATATATTATATTTGTTATATACATACATTTATATTTATAAGTCTGTAATGCATTATTAATATATTATACACATGTATATGTTATGTTATAGTTTGTATGCCTTTTTAATTTTATGTATATGCTCTGAATATATATAATGTTTTGTATGCACATAATCTGTGTTGTATGTATTTACATGTATGTATATAGTATGAGTGTGGTTCTATGTATATACACAAACATGTGTATGTGTGTTTGTGTTTGTTCCCAACATCGCTTGACAACCGATGCTGGTGTGTTTACATCCCCATGACTTAGCGGTTGGCCAAAAAGGCCCATAGAATAAGTACTAGGCTTACAAAGAATAAGTCCTGGGGTTGATTTGCTCGACTAAAGGTGGTGCTCCAGCAGGTCACAGTCAAATGACTGAAACAAGTAAAAGAGAGTATATATATATATATATAATATATATATTATATATATATATATATATATGTAAGTATATATATATATATATATATGTATGTATGTATGTATATGTACGTGTATAGATACACAAATGGATAAATATATGAATGGATATAGATATATGTATTTGATAAATATAATTATATATCTTTATTTTTGAAATATTATATCCAATGTGTGAGTACAATAAAGTCAATGCTTTATGTTTTATGATATGACAAATCTATTAATGAATGATCAGATGTTATTAACTTCAGGAAGTGGGAATCAAGAGTTGTGACTTTCTTGCCTTTTCCAGGGGCATTAGTAATGTGAGTGAAATAACTACAAACAACCAATAACCAAACCTGGTTTGCTGTCTCAGCTTATCAGAATTTACCAACTATATGATGGTGCTTGCTACTATATATATAATTATATTTGTTATATACATACATTTATATTTATAAGTCTGTAATGCATATATTAATATATTATACACATGTATATGTTATGTTTATAGTTTGTATGCCTTTTTAATTTTATGTATATGCTTCTGAATATATATAAATGTTTTGTATGCACATAAATCTGTGTTTGTATGTATTTACATGTATGTATATAGTATGAGTGTGGTTCTATGTATATACACAAACATGTGTATGTGTGTTTGTGTTTGTTCCCCCAACATCGCTTGACAACCGATGCTGGTGTGTTTACATCCCCATGACTTAGCGGTTTGGCAAAAAGGCCCATAGAATAAGTACTAGGCTTACAAAGAATAAGTCCTGGGGTTGATTTGCTCGACTAAAGGTGGTGCTCCAGCATGGTCACAGTCAAATGACTGAAACAAGTAAAAGAGAGTATATATATATATATATAATAATATATATATATATATTATTGTGGTGTGTGTGTGAAGGCATGTGGCCAAGTTGGTTAGGCTGTTGCACTCAAAATTGTGGGTTTGATTCCTTGAGTGGGCAGCACATTGTGTTCTTGAGCAAAACCAATTCATCTCACGTTGCTCCAGTCTCTCCTTTTGAAATTTGGCCTACTTGCATAGCCAGTAGGGTGGTGTCATTTGAAGGTTAAAACATCTGATAACCTGATGCAGTTCTATATTTAAGAGATGAGGAATTATGTACATTATTTACATTTTGACGGATATTTGTTCTCATCTTGTTTGTTGTTAACACAATGTTTCAGCTGATATACCCTCCAGCCTTCATCAGGTGTCTTGGGGAAATTTCAAATCAGGTGTTGTGGTTAAGAGTGCGGGCTACTAACCCCAAGATTCCAAGTTTGATTCCAGGCAGTGACCTGAATAATAGTAATAATAATAATAATAATAATAATAACAACAACATTGAAAAATACCTTAGGAATGAGAACCCAAGTTCGAAATTTCCCTAAGACACCTGATGAAGGGTGGAGGGTATATCAGCTGAAACGTGTTAACAACAAAGATGAGGACAAATATCCGTCAAATGTAAATAATGTATCTGATAGCCTGGTCAGCCACGTTATCATGTGTGATATATAACTTTGGCTTTGAAGTACTCTCTCGAGGGGAGAATATTCTCTACCAAAGTAAGTAAAAAAACCACCAGATATGGGATTAAAAGCTGTTAACGAAATTGGTAATGAGTATTTACAACAGTGTGATGAACCCACAGACTAGCAGATTAACGCCTGTCTATATGCTCTGGCTACTACTGAAAACAGTACATGAATGATATTCAAAAAGTAAACAAAGCTGAAATAACAAAGAAAGTACCATCAGGAAAAAACAACAATTAGAGGGACAGGAAAAAAAAGGACGGGTTAGTTGTGGCCTTCTTTTATCAGTCAAGTTACCAGATGTCCTTACTGTTTCAGGCAATTACATTTGAGACTGCTCAATCTGGTTACCCCCAAAAAAGTGTAAGCTAAGAGCATTAGATTTTTTTGTGAGAAAGCTAGCGAATGTGTACAACAACAAAGACAAAAAGCGGAGAACATGGTACACAATTACAAATACAAACAACAAGAATATAACAACAGATGTCTTTCGACTGAGAATGAATCAAATTGAGCTGGCAAGAATATAGGATAAATATATATATATATATATATATATACAGGGTGTCCCCAAAAAATGTATACACACCTTAAATAATTGTAAATTTGGGGTTTATTATAATTCGAATAATTTTCAACATGTAAAAGAATTTACAAATATCATTCTATTGTCTTGTTATCGCATGTTCTCAAACTGATGTCCGTTCTGCTCCAGACACTGCTGACAACGTGAAGCGATGGAATGGCACACATCATGGAACAATTCCCTTGGGATATTTGTACATTCATGTTCAATGGTTGCCCTCAATTGAACGATTGTTGCAGGTTTCTGTGCGTAGACTTTGTCCTTTAGGTATCTCCATAAAAAGAAGTCTAGTGGTGTGAGGTCTGGTGAACGTGGAGGGTATTCGAAAAACCTCTCCGTCCAATCCACCTGTTTGGCAAGATCCCATCAAGAAAGGATCTAACATCGCGATGGTAGTGTGGATGTGCCCCATCTTGCTGGAAATAAAACTCTTCCTGTTCAAAGTCCTCTCTAATGCTTGGCATGAACGACTGTTGCAGCAAGTGTATACATTTTTTGGGGACACCCTGTATATATATATATATATATATATAATATATATATATATTATATATATATATATATATATATATACTAGCAGAGATACCCAGCGTTGCCTGGTTACATTCAATAGAAGAATTAGACTTTCTGTTATATATATATTTATGGATACACACACACAAATATATGTATATTAATATAAATACATGAAAGTACATGAAGTTTGTTAAAAAAAAGGGGATCATGTATATACCTCCTGGCTGTTGAGATTATAACACCTCGTTGTAAACAACGTTCCTTGTTTTTCCTTGTGGAGCATATACAAAAAGGTTTCTTTTGGTTCCTACTCTTGAGCAGCCAACATACAGTTGCCTATGTGAGAAGCAGGGCTCTTCCAAGAGAAGACCAGCTACAGAGAGGGTTTGACCCTGAGATTTGTTAATGGACATGGCAAAGCTGACACGAAGGGGGAATGTAAATGGAATTTCTGCTCCTGATGGAGTAAGAGGAAATCTTGGAATAAAGACGTCATCACCTTTCCCAATCCAGAAAGAATGATCACCTCGATAACGTGTGACATCATTTTCTTTATCACCAGTCGTGTTCCATTGCAAAATCTTGGTGGTTCCAGATTGCGGAGTAGCATTACAGGAGTTTCAACTTTAAGTGGTAATATGTGTGGAGGTATTCGAGGAGGCTCCAGTGAATTGAGAAATTCAGGAGGATAGTTCACAACTTCATTTATATCTGGAATTGTATCAACAGACTTGTAAGTGTGTATAGTGCCGGAAGAGAATGCATTAGCTGTTGATTAATTTTGTTAACAGCGACGTTTTTGGAGCTAATATGCTCTTTCACACAGCCAATTGTGATTTTGGTAGTTTTGTGTGAAGTTGGGAAAGACTTTGATTGTGAGGTCATCTACAGAATTAACAACAGAGGAAAATGACCACACTTCCATTTGTCCTGCAGCATCGAGAGGCATCTTGCCTTCACCAAGTGTCAAAATGTCCTGTGCAAACTTTGTGGACATTTTGTCGCTGTGTAGCTGAGCTCTCATGTTAGTGGTGAGACTAAAGATTGTAACATGATGCCACAGGGTAGAGGACTTTAGGCGTGCTTGAACTTCATCAGCTCTAGTGCCTTTTGGAATGACAGGAAGAGTTTGCCTGAAATCACCTGAACAGAAGCGTACACCTCCCATTGATGCCTGACAGTCTCGGATGTCTTTCAGGGCTCTATCTAATGCTTCCAAAGCTCCCTTGTGAGCCATAGTGCACTCCCAGACAATTAACATAACACATTTTAAGTACTTTCTTGATCTGAGCTTTTGTTGATGTTGCATGAAGGCATTTCGGATGCTGCTAAATTGAAGGGAGTTTAAAAGTTGAGTGTGCTGTCCTGCCACCGGGTAACAAAGTAGCTGCAGTGCCAGAGGAGGCTACAACTACTGCAATGTCCTGATGCTACCTAACTTCTGCAAGGGGAAGCTTTGTAATAAATGTTTTTCCTGTCCCTCCAGGAGCATTGAGGAATAAGATTCATTCCTCGCGTTGGCGTACACTGTTAAGAATAGTTCAGTAGGCCTGCAGCTGGTCCAGAAGTAATTTAGGCTCATTTTCAACAATGTACTTTGAAAGCGCTTGAGTGTTGTAGGTTGTTTCATGAATGACAGCAGTGGGAAGGCTATTTGACCCTGACCTGAATGTATGTATGCCTGTATATATGTACAAAATCCACTGAGAAGGCTTTTGTTGGTCTGAAGCTACAGCAGAAGACACATGCCAAGTCACCACACAGTGGGACTGAACCCAGGATATTGTGTTTGGAACGTAGTTTGTTACCACACAGCCATACCTGCCCCTATGTATGTGTGTATGTGTGTATGGGTAGATATATTATGCATGTATATATGTGTATATATATGTGTACATATTACATGTACATCTATATATATATATACATCTACACATAAAATACAAAATACAAAGTTATATCTTGATATCGCTAGTGATAACAATACTCAAAATATATAACAGACTGGAATTGTAGGCCTGTCTCTTGCAATTTCGATTAATTGGATCTTGTCCTCCCTCTTGTATAGAAGTGTACGGCTGCAGCGAAATTCATTTTTGGACTTTCTTCTATCAAAGGCATTTTAACAAAAATGCTTCCGTAAAGACGGTGAAAATATTGTCAATTTCCCCAAACAGGGACACAATTCAATTTTTAAACAATAACCAAAGCCCCTTCTCCGAAAGGGGAAGGGTTACGGTTTACAATTATTTAACAAATGCAACACAACAATGTTTCCATGACGAGGAACCAACAAATGTGATTACAATAGTCAAACAGTAATAATAATAACAACAAACCTTTTTAATTTATCCCATTTATGTCAACCCACTTATTCAAGTTCAAGTCAGTGATGCAATTTTATACGAATTGCTAATACACACACACACACACACACACACACACACATAATAAGGGTTAAAAATTGAATATTAATTTGATTAATATGAATTGAAAACCAGTGGTGTAGCATATAAGACATTAGCGGATCTTCCTCTAGCAAAAAGGACGACCACTATTAATGGCTCATCCCTGTTATATAATACTTTCACTTTAACAGTTTCATACTTGCTAAGAGAAAGTAGGAGAAAGTGTGGTGGTAATGGAAAGAGTGAAGCACTTGAAATGAGAGAGGCAAATCGTAAAATATTGAGTTCTCTCGAATTTTTGCTTAATTGGGGGTCAAATTGAAAAAACGTTGCATGCCATGACCCAATCAAATCTACTTGGAAAAATCATAGGTAAATTCCAATTGAAGAAATTCTATATTGTAGAATTGTATTAAAAAGAAACATGGGAACAGGCAGAGAAAATCTGCCTTTTATCATAAGAGATATACTAGCAGGGATACCCGGTGTTGCCCGGTTACATTCAATAGAAGAATTAGACTTTTCTGTAAAATTCTGTTGAGTTGTTCACTCACAACTTTACCACTGCCGTACAAGTGGAGAAGCCTTTATGCAAAACTTGAAATCAGTCAGTAATCACCCACTACAGCAATGCTTGCAAGATAAGCATCAGAAAGCAAAAGATTCCATCATGCATCAGGTAGCTTGTAAGTTTTTTGCTTCCCTAATTGCAGTTTGGACTTCTGGTACCTGAGAGAATTTCTTTTAACTTTGCCAAACCCCTAAACACTCTTATTTGCCACATTGCAAGTGAAACAACCTTGAATGTAGCACTTCTGCAGATAAATTCACATTTGCTGCACATTTTCTTTTCATATTTACACTGCACAAATACATCCCAAAATGTCTTCTTCACAGCCCTTCCTCTTCATCATCTGCAATTCACTCTTTACCACAGTTTCTCTGCAGGAATTCATCCTTCACAGGTGTATGCCAAACATGAACCAACCCAAGAGTTTCACCAGTGAAGAAAAAAAGCATATATAGGGTTAGCTGTGAGAATCCTTCTCCAATGTTGCTCTACCATCATAAAAAGGAAAAAACATATTGCATAAAAAACTCTTGTTACACAATATGAATAAGATAGGGGTGAGGTGGGGGGGTTGATTCTCTTTGATTACAGGTTTGCTCAATCAAAATTAACATGGGGCTAGACAAAAGCAACAGCAACAAAAACCAAGCTATGATTACTTGTACAGACCATAGGTACCACACCCGCTTTGTTATTTTTGCATTAATCATGCAGTGACTTGTAACTTCTGAGATTTCAATGATATGACTGTTTACATTTGATACAATTCCAGATATAAATCACCTACACCCAGTTATATCTCTGCAAACAATAACTCTTCACTTGAATGAACTATGGTGCCAAAAGAATAACTATAATACCAAGCATCATTAAACATCTTGTCCAGGTGGTGCTATTAAGTTAGTCATGACCTGGGCCAATTCTGGCTGAAACTTATGTAAGTAAGTAAAACTGAAAGAGGAAAAAAAAGAAAACAGTTGATATTGTTATGAGTTTAGCTAGTGCAGTCTTGGTGACCCACATTGGAATTATGGTTCCGGCATGTCTGGGCGAAAACTGACAGTGCTTTGTTTAATGGAAGACTAATGGGTTTTGGAAGGACCTTTCTGGCCTTGTGCGGTTGATTAGGGGTCATTCTAGACACCCCTTGAATATGTCGTGAGAGAGGATGAGGGGGCAGAGAGTATGGTAGAGCTGTCATGAGAGGGTAATAGGCAGCAGGCGATAGAGATAGGCAGTAAGACCAGAGGGCAAATAGAAAGGCTATAAGCAGTAAGGGACAGATTGAGGATAGAGATAGAGTAAGGGATCAGAGAGCAAATAGAAAGGCTATAAGTGGTAGAAACAGAGGGAGATGAGGTAGTGGGAAGGACAGAGACGAAGTGAGGTCTTGGCAGTCGGGAGTTGGTCGTCGAGTGGACAGTCGGATTCTGGAGTCTTAGGAGCAAGCGTTGGGATGCGAGAGAACTTAGCGGCACAGAAGGGAATATGTACAGAGGAATTAGCAGTATTGAGAGATGAGTGCAGAATGGGACACTGGCGATTCAATTAGGAATTGAGGTATTTAATTGTATTGATACGTGTTACGATGTAAAAGAAAAGAAAGAGAAAAGAAGAGAGAAAAAGAAGGACTCTGTCGATGTGACGTTATCTGTGATGTGTAGAAAAAGACTACAAGAACTGTTGTCTTCGGACGTGTACCTTTGAAATACTGTATATGACTTGTTGTGTCTCCGGACTGATATATTGTTACATGTATGTTGTTAAATGCTTGATCTGTGGTATACCCGTATGATGTATTGATTTGTTGTTTGCCTTAAATGCTTTGATGTTGTAACCATTGATTGTCATATAAACTAGTTGTTGAATATAAGCCAGTGTTGCCAGTTGTTGCCTTGCCTCTTTTGGTGTCTCTCTCGGGTTGTATCTCTGTATCTCTGTGCTGCTGCGGTTGTTGTTGTTGCAGTGCCTCTCTCTCCTCTCTCCGACTAGTTTCCGTAGCTTATTCGCTGCATCGAATCGGGCCTGTGTGTGAGGATTTCCGTAACAGTTTTCGGAGGCTCTCCCCACTCGTTTTGTAACAATATTTTTTTCAGCGTGGTTTAATTCATGATGGATTAAGACATTAAAAAGTAAGGGAAAGCAGTAATTAAACTGAATTATGAAAATTTTAAAGACTGCCATCTGATATTTGAAAAGATTTATCAGTTAATTTTTGTTGTTATATAAATGACTGAACAAATATCCTTTTACATATGGTACACAGTATAAATGATATAAAATTTCCTTCAATCGTGCACACATTACATTAGAAAAAGTCTTTCACAATATTGTCTCTCAGACCATACAGCTAAAACCTTCAAAGTCATGACAAATCCTTGCTCTTGCAATTACTAATAATCTTCCTTGGTCACCTTATATACACAGCAGAGCAAATGCTGTATCCCAAGAGCTTAGATATTTGTATCTTCATTGACAGAAAATACATCAGTCTTAAACAACTAGTTATTGCCTGCAAAGCTTTTTAATGAGATGTTCAATGAAATAATGAAATACTCTCTCCTACATCTAGAACAGCACTGGTGCTTCAGAAACAAACATCACAGGCCACATGCAAAAACGAAAACACTCATTTGATTAGCATGAAGTAACTCACCAACACACTTTCATTTCTATCTTATAGGTGCACTGTCTCTTCACCCTACTTCTTCAGCTGCTACCCCACTGGACTATGTTCCTCACACATAGGTCATACCATCTCTACTGAACCCCACTCATTTTTTCTCTCTAAACCTGTTCTATGTTCCCTCTCTAAAAATGCCACCCTGACCTCTGTACTTAATCCTTTCTCACCTGTAGGCAACAATCTGGTTTTCCATTCCATGACAACATCAACTGGTCCAAAGTCAAAGGGGCTATGAGTGTTGAGGGGCCATAACATTTTCCTGAATAAATGCATAAAACAAACACTGTAAAAGATTTACAATAACATGCACATGTAAGTCATAACTGTTACAGTATAATTATGGAAGCTGAAAAAATAATAAAACTTATATCCAAATATTTTCCCATTTTTTTTTAGTTTGTATGTTAAAATGTTTGTAGGTATTTATGTGTTTGTGGGTATCATCATAATTTAACATCTGTTGTCCATGCTGGTATGTGTTGGACAATTTGGCCAGGGCTAGGAACCTGAGGGACTGCATCAAACTCCAGTCTGATTTAGCATGATTTCTACAACTGGATGCCCTTCCTAACACAAAACACTCCAAGAGTGTAATGGGTGCTTTTACATGCTACCTGTATTGGTGGCAGTAGTAGGATGCCAGTATCTGCAATTTTACTTAGTTTGATGGCTCTCCTCAAGCACAACATAATGCCAAAGGTCTCAGTCATTTGTCATTGCCTCCACGAGGCCCAACACTTGAAAGGTGCTTTTTACATGCTACCAGCATGGGTGCTAGTTGCATGACAGCAACAACTATGCCATAACTATGATTTCACTTGGCTTCACAACTATAATAGCTACAACTATGATTTCACTTGGCTTGACAGGTCTTCTCAAGCACAGTATATTGTCAAAGTTCTTGGTCAGTAGTCATTACCTCTGTGAGGCCCAACATTCGAAGATCATGCTTTACCACCTCATCCCATGACTTGGGTCTCCCTCTTCCACAGCTTCCTCCACTGTTAGACATCATCACTTGTACACACAGCTGTCCACATATGTAGAAAGAGTGTGTATATGTGTGCCTATATGTACAGACACACTCTTTCTCTCTTCTCTCAATTTATCTATCTATGTACAGTTAAGTAAAATTCAGGTGAAAACCTTGTAGAATGCTATGCAAAGCTTGTCCATAGTCATTGGTAGCCATATATCATAATACAGCAGATATGCACAGCGAGCTGGCAGAAGCGTTAGTACGCCAGGCGAAATGCTTAATGGTATTTCGTCTGCCATTACGTTCTGAGTTCAAATTCTGCCATGGTCGACTTTGCCTTTTATCCTTTCGGGATCGATGAATTAAGTACCAGTTACGCACTGGGATCGATATAATCGACTTGATCCGTTTGTCTGTCCTTGTTTGTCCCCTCTGTGTGTAGCCTATTGTGGGCAGTAAAGAAATAGGTATTTCGTCTGCCATTACGTTCTGAGTTCAAATTCCACCAAGGTTGACTTTGCCTTTCATCCTTTCGGGGTCGATAAATTAAGTACCAGTTATGCACTGAGGTCAATCTATTGACTTAATCCCTTTGTCTGTCCTTGTTTGTCCCGTCTATGTTTAGCCCCTTGTGTGCAATAAAGAAATAAGATATGCACATGCTACAGGATATATTTCAGGAACTCCATAGTGTTCATAAATGGCAAGAAGATATAGCAAGTCACTTGAGAAGGTGCATTCTACACCTGTGCTGCAAGACAATTGACTCTACAACACCTCACCTATGAGCTACGGGTGTGTAGCAATATCGTTTCCCTCATTGCTATCTTCACTGTTTGAGAAGAGTATTAAGAATAATCTCGTTCGAGATTACAAACATCTTCGGCTAGTTTAACATTGTTGTTAACACTAATCCGATTGGCTGACACGTGATCTCTACCACGTTCGCACCGTTGGTTGTCACGTGACGCGATTTGCCTCCGCTTATTTTCGCGCCATTTGTTCCAAGCAGCCAATCACAGCTTTCCATTTCTGAAGTTCATTTTGAGCCACATAAACCTTATATAAAGAAGTGTTCTCAGACAAATATCCGTCTTTGACCACAAAGCTCATCTTAGGTTACAGTCCTTTTCAGGGCAGACCTCTGACCACACAGAGCATACCAACTATGTTCCGGTTCGAAAGGCAGGCGATCACCAAGCATAACTATCCACGAAGATTTAGCTTGTATACAAGATGTTACAGATTCCTCTCATACTGTTAGTGTGAAAATATCACCACGAAAAGAACGGTTACAGGATATCTATAACTAGAGAAAAATAACCAAGCAGAATATATAATGAAGACGCAGCAAAAACCAAGCGACAGACACAACTCATCGCCAAACATCGACTCTATCTACTAAGGTTTAATTTGTACATAAGACAACTACAGATTCAACTCTAGCGGTTAGGTGAAAATCTCACCACGGGAAAAACGGCTACAGTTAATATATCTGGAAGTATATTCATATCAGGAGAAAGATAAAACACAACAAGTGATTCAATTAATCTCAACTACGAGACGCAACATCTTGATATGGAACTCTTACACTCCGTGTACCTCATAAACGGTAAATCAATTATCTGTCTTGAGTTCTAATTCTTCTAAGAACTACCTTAAGCCATCTGCTACTATCTGTTGCTATGTCAATCACATTCACCTGATTTGCTCTGTCACACTCATGAACACACGGACACAAAAACATGCTAACACTTACAAACTTCCAACCAACATGATTGTAAAATATGTAAAATAAATAATGTATATATCTCAAAAAGAAATCTTGTTGTCATTCCACTTGTGTTCTATTGCCGCTGTATGTATTATATGGTCTGTAATATTTCATTAAGAATATGACCACGTGCGACCGTGTCTCTTACACGATACGACCGCATGTGATCCTATTTTTTATAGGTGCAAGAATGAGTCGAAACAAGTGTAGTGGTTTTGAATAAAGAACCTTATGAATTCCATTTTCTGTCTCTGATCTATTTACACATACACATACACACATAGATACATACATACACAAACTCACACACATATTATGTAGTAATGATTCAAGAAGTAGAAAAGCATTTGATCATCTAAGAGAGTAAAGATAATCTTAAAGTAAAAGACCACAAATCTTGTAAAAACTGCTGCCCAGAGTTTCCTGGTTGAAATGATAATTTCCCCCACCATTTATCAAGCTGAAAACAAGTTGGTTTGTCAGTTAGTTGTCTTTAGAGCTGATAACGTCTAAACAAGAGATGGTGATAAAGACGACAAGAAGAAAAAACATAAGAGAGATAACCACATAAGAGTAGATAACCAGCATTATAATAACTGCAACACTCAAAAAAAGTACAAGAGATCTGTGGCCATTTTTATATGCAAATTGACATGGGAAATCCATTTCTGGCCTTCTTTTTGTTGAATTAGGCATGATTTCTACAGAATTGTCACTGTATACCCTTTTTATCATTATTATTAAATAAAATTCTCAACTGCATTGTAAAATGGGTTTCAACCCAGGGCTAGAGACCAATCTTAGTAACACCTACAATGTGATTCAAAGCTTGTGTTGAATGTTATTTTTTATTTTTCAGATCTTATTTGTTTTCAACAATGAGTGGAAGTCAGTGCAAAAATGATCCAAACAGATTCTGTTATATCTTTAGGGAATTGACTTTTGCCATATCAAGAAAATGTACAAGGCATACTTCGATTGTTACTTAGGAGACCAGGATAAGTCATGGGCGCCTCATGTGTGTTGCCTTACATGTGTGAAGACGTTGAGTGCCTGGTATCATGATATGGGATGTAACATGTCTCTAAAAGTTCATGTGCTTCACTCTCATTCGGATTTTTTTGTGGAAAATCTTGGTAATGTGAGTGATGAACATGGCGAAAGATTCCATCAGGATATTTCAGTGATGGAGCGATGATTCAAAGGAAAATGGAACCCTGGTATGTTGGCAGATTACTGCTGGGGTATAAAAAAACAGATCACACTCCGCACAAGAGGCTTAGAAGGACAAAAGTTGTTTAAACTGACAGGTGTGTTTTTAATTCATAACCAATATATGTTTTGTATACCAACTAAATTTTTGTTGTGTTTTTTGTAACTTTCAGTATGCAATATTATGCAGTATATTATAAAACATATGGTTCATGGTACAGGAAAACGGTGCCTAATCTGGAGAAATAAAGGTCAGAATCAGAATCAGGACAATCTTTTGACCCAGAAACAAGTCTTACTTCACTTGTACTTTTTTTGAACCTGAAATTTGTTGCACAGTGTAAGTAGATGTCAAGTAGCTGTAAATCTGATGGTAATGGTTTATAATAATAATAATAATGAAATTATTGTATTCAGTGCTCACGTGCACCACGACTTGTCAAAAGTACATATAAAGCATATGAAGTAATGTACAAATGTCTGGAAAGTGAACAATATATGAGTCAGATACATGCTTGCATGTGTATGGAAGAGAGAAAATCAGGTGTAGTGTTGGCGAATCTCAGGAAGCATGGAAGTTTTGAAGGATGCAGTGCTCCGACAACTTACAACTGATGCTGGCAGTTTGTTCCATGCTTCAGCAACTCTTAGCGTGAAAAAATTTTTTCGAAAGTCATGACAGCTGTGCTGTTTTCTGACTTTGTAAACATGTCCACAGGTGTTAGACAGATGGAGTTTGAAAAGGTGCTCAGAGTTATTGTTAGTAAGATGGTTAATAATTTTATGGGTGTCTGCCAAGTCAGCTGCTAGACGTCGGAGTTTCAATGTATCCATGCCCAGGGAAGTAAGGCGTTCAGAATATGGCAAATGCCTTATGGATGGTATTCTCTTGGTTGCACGTTGCTGAACGGCTTCCAGACGATTAATATCCTGGGCAAGATAGGGGTTCCAGACTGGTGATGGAAATTCCAGGTGAGGTCGTACCATAGCTATATAAAGCCACAGATAGATAGCCGGAGAGCAGCTCACAAAGGACTTGGTGAGTGATGCCAAGACACCCTCAGCCTTCTTGGCAATTTTAGCAATGTGCTTTGTAAGTTTACTAAGTGTCTGGTGGTCGGCTTTTAAAT
The DNA here is from genome assembly GCF_006345805.1 of Octopus sinensis. Lineage (NCBI taxonomy): Eukaryota > Metazoa > Mollusca > Cephalopoda > Octopoda > Octopodidae > Octopus > Octopus sinensis. The sequence goes on along the minus strand of NW_021824865.1, from coordinate 3,828 downwards.
TTCTTGAAATGCAGCCGTACAGAAAAAAATTCACCCATCAAATTTATGTATTCATTGGAGGTTCAGCACTGATTTGGCTATTTAAGCAAGAGTTTGTAGATGACTAATGGGTTGGATGTGGTGCTGACGAAGGAACAAAAACTCTTGAAATATGTCATAAGCCCATAACCCATTTTTTAAATCTCTGCTTTCATTGTTGTTTATGTCAAGAGCCTCAGATATGAAACATAACACAATCAGTGTTAGATATAATTTCTACTGAAAATCTGTTGAGATAATCTTAATGAGTGGTATATATATATGTGTGTGTGTGTGTGTATGTGTTTGTGTGTCTGTGTTTGTCCCCCCCCCCAGCATCGCTTGACAACCAATGCTGGTTTGTTTAAGTCCCTGTAACTTAGCAATTCGACAAAAGAGACAGATAGAATAAGTACTAGGCTTACAAAGAATAAGTCCTGGGGGATTTGCTTGACTAAAGACAGTGCTCCAGCATGGCCACAATCAAATGACTGAAACAAGTAATAGAGTAACGATATATATATATATATATATATATATATATATATATATATATATATATATAATATATATATATATATATATATATATATATATATATATATATTATATATATATCATTATTATCATTTAACATCCATCTTCCATGCATGAGTAGGATGGTTGACAGGAGCTGGCCAAGTAGAAGACTACCCCAGGCTACTGTGTCTGTTTTGGCAGCATTTTTAGGGCTTGATGCCCTTCCTAACACCAACCACTCTTCAGAGTAGAGTGAGTGCTTTTCACATGGCACAAGCACAGGCAAGGTCAATTTTGGTATGATTTTTGCAGCTGGATGCTCTTGCAAATGCCAGCCACTTTACAGTGTGAACTGAATGCTTATTACATGGCACCAGCCCTGGCAGAGTCACCAAGTAACTTGCAAAACAAGGAATTTTGAGATGGGTGGGAGCATTTGAGGAGGGAAACTTGTGTCAGAGGATGAAAGGTTAGTGTGACAGAGAGACAGCGAGGCTGAAACAGATATCAACATTATCATTGTTTAACGTCTGCCTTCAATGCTAACATGCATGGGTACACAGACAGAGTGAAAATTACACTGAAATTACATGACCGAACAGTCTCATTCACCGGTACTGACAAAATTTCATCTGTCAGTATTATTTGTGCTTTTTTTTAGCACTCAACATGTATACATGATGTTTTCTCTGAATGATTATTGCCACCTATGGCATTGAGAATAATAAATCCAAGTTAAATTAGATGCAAAAATTAATATTTGATACAAAGGCTGCTTCCATCACTAATAGCTAATTGATACATGGCCCACTGATTTTTTTTGTGACATCACTGACTGTTTAGTCAGTGTTAAAGTGCATCTGTTCAACAAGTTTCAATCTTGCATTTAGTGGTAGGGTCTCTATTGCTGATGAGGCACAAATTTTACTGAAATCATGCAATGCAACAGTCCCATCTGCCAGTGCTGATGAAATTTCATTTACTGATATAAACTCTGCTTTTTTAGCACTCAGCATCTATACAAGATGATTTCCCCGAATGATTACCACAGCTTTTAGCATTTAAAACAACAAATCCAAGTTAAGTTGTAAGTGCAAAACAATCATCATCATTTAATGTCTGTTGTCCATGCTGGCATGGGTTGATGGTTTGACCAGGGCTGGTAAGCTGGAAGGCTGCACCAGATTCCAGTCTGCTTTGGCATGGCTTTCTATGCCTGGATACCCTTCTTAATGCCAACCACTTTGAGAGTGTAATGGGTGCTTTTACCTTCCACTGGCACAGGTGCCATTTGTATGACATTGGTATCTGCCACAACTGTGATTTTGCTCAGTTTGATAGGTCTTCTCCTCAAGCATCAAAAGGTACTCAGCCACTTTGCCTCCATCAGGCCCAATGCTCGAATGGTGCTTTTTATGTGCCAGTTACGTGACACCAACAACAGCCATGACTACAGTTTCACAATTACATGACACCAGCATCAATCATGACTATGATTTCACCTGGCTTTGAATCCCTCATTTAGAATACATGCCATCTTGTCTGCAGGGCAGACAAGATTCCCTCCAAATGGCCATCGAGAGATATGTTCCCTGTTAGTAGTATGTTACATCCACTGCTAATTGTCTCCAGTTGTGCTCTACCAAAATGTTTCCCTGCTTATGCTCACCCAAAACAGGGTTGATGGACTGACACCTGTTGCAGTTCTCGACCACCTTCTGGATGCTCCGTCTGGTAATGTCGGCGTCGATCATCCTGGCGAGATACAGGGTTTGACCCATGCCCATATTATGCATGGCATGCAGTTTCCTTAGCTCAGAGTTATTTAACTGACACACTACGGCTACCCCTTGCTTCAATTCTTCCAGCTCCCCAGGCCTTTTTTACCCTGGTTAGAACGTTTACCTTGTGTCTCTGTGACTACATTCAGCTTCAGGTTGAACTTGCCAATCAGCTCTCCTAGAATCTCTAGGCGGTGCTTCACTAGCATTTGTGCAGCTCTTTTGGTTTGCACTCTCTTCTTGTCGGTGATCACTGATCCTACCCAGCCAAGCATGGTAACTGAATCTGTCTTGATTTCAATGGGGTGCAGCCCTAATTTCAGGGCCACGTTCACTCCCTTCAGCATCGTGCCCAACTCAGCAATGTTGATGTGGTTGTAGTCGTCTGCTTTGCGAAGCCAGGCGGCATCCTCCACTTTGGTACCTCCAATTTCCAACATGATGCCTATCGCAATGCTGTTAGTATCACACCATACCATCCTGCTATCCAATTTGGGCACATGCCAGTTCCCTCTAACTGGGTCTTCCACTCTCGTCCTCTCCAGGATTTCTCGCATCATTGACACTGTCCCCTCCCCCACCATGTCACTCCAGTTCTCCCCTTCTGCTCATCTCTTGGTGTAACTGCATGCTGTATGCAGCCACCTCACGATCAGGTAGTGACCTACTAACTTCCTGTACATTGAGAACATTTAACCCTATTATCTCCCCTAATTTCGCTCTTGCGTCTCACGTTTGATCTTTGACTTCTGGCCGAAATCAGATCGCCGTGTTGATTCGCTAGCCTCTGCACGCATTTTTTTCTCTCCTTCTTTCTGTGTTTCTTCTCTGTGTATCTTTCTGTTGAAGAGCGTAGGCTCGAAACGTTAAAGACTTGTTTTATTTATATTTCCTGAGCGCCATACTAATACAATTGTTTGTTTGTATTCCACCTGCCTTCGTCTTTTGTTTATTTTCATAAAGCTTCCCGTTATATATATATATATATATATATATATATGTATATATATGTGTGTGTGTGTCTGTGTTTGTCCCCCAACCGATGCTGGTGTGTTTACGTCCCCGTAACTTAGTGGTTCGGCAAAGAGACCAATAGAATAAGTACTAGGCTTACAAAGAGTAAGTCGTGGGGTCGATTTGCTCGACTAAAGGTGGTGCTCCAGCATGGCCGCAGTCAAATGGCTGAAACAAGTAAAAGAGAGAGTAAGTCGACGATTGTGTGGAGAGTCTTGAACATGATCCAGAGTCTGGATGTCCTGCAACTGTTACCACCAAGGAAAACATTGTCGTGTTCACCAAATGATGATGGATGACAGGCGATTGACAATAAACTAAACAGTAAATGCTATTAATATATCCCATGAGAAAGTTGAGAATATTTCTGCGCAATGAACTTGGCATGACGAAGGTTTCTGCTCAGTGGCTGCCTGATCTGATACCTGATCAAAAGCATAACAGGCTGATCACATCATGGGGGAAAAAAAAAAACACGAAACAAAACTCTGTAGCA
>NW_021824864.1:0-16893 GCF_006345805.1 Octopus sinensis | reverse complement strand
GACAGAAACATGTAAAAGAATAAAAACCAAAGAAAGTATATATGTTTGCCTCTGTGTGTTGTGTATGTGTGTGTGCCTGTCTGTCCGTATGTATGAAAACAAGGGATTAGAAAATATTTTCGTATTACTTATTCACCGTTGCACCTAGTCTACCAATTTTATAATAGCTTAATATAATGACTCTTTACTCACATATTTTACATGACATTATTTAACGCTGCTTTTTTCAATATTGGCAATTATTAAATGGGTTGCTTAAATAACATAAGGTTGCCGTTGCAATTTCTTCTCACGGAATTTTATAGATTACCAGTACAGAAGTAAGTAATATTTATGTTAATAACAAATTTAGTTACATCTCTTTACAAAACTTAAGAAAATGTTAGTAATATTGTATGCTACATCCAAGTAGTTGGGAGAAGAAAACGTGATCATATTACGATTGCACAATGTTCTATGATTTCTCGGGTTTTACAAGCAATAGCACTCTTTTTCAAAGCACTGTGATAATAGGTAGCTGCTTGATTAAATACTCTTTTTTTTTTGAGGAAACATTTCAAATGCCACAGCTAATATTATTCTCTATAGTAACCAGCATGCCACTACAGAAAAGTCACTTGCTGGTCCCTTTTTAATAAGATGGTGAGCTGGCAGAATCGATAGCACGCCGAGCAAAATCCTTAGAGGAATCTTGTCCGGTTTTACGATCAGAGTTCAAATTCTGCCTATGTCGATTTTACCTTTCATCTTTTCAGGTCGATAAAATAAGTATCATTTGAACACTAGCGTCGACGTAATTTCTGGCCTTTTACCAAAATTTGAAACCAATATTATTCCCTAAATACTTTACGAATACAGAATAATGATAGAAGGACTCATTTGTTTCGTTTGACTCCCTGTAAAAGTTATGCTTACCTGTAGTTAATTGTAGAGTAATATTCTAAAATGTAACAATATTCATATCAGTAATAATTAATTCTCAAAGTAAACACTTTGAATGTGTCAAGAAGGTCTCTGTTACCCCTTCCTTCAGTTATTTGTTTCAGATGCAATGTGGTCGTAAGCATATGACGGTACCCTATCGACACGCCTAACCTTTGATTCAACAGAGAAAGCAGAAGAGAGAAAATTTTGCTCGAGTACTAAGCATGTTCTAATTTTTAGTTCAGGATACTAGACTAATATGAAATGAAGTGCCTTTCCCAGGGATACAACACGCTGCTTGATCAAAAATCTGAACCCTGGTCTTATATTTGTGAGGCAAAGACCCTAAACACCAGACAACGCACATTCTCTTTATGTAATTGGTAGATAAATCTTACTCAAATTATGAAAACTTGATATAGAAAGGAGAGAAACATTGGTTGTTGTATTATTCTTGGACAGATCGAGCTTAAAAAATATAGTGAGCAAGCCATGCGAATAATGTTTTAGGTCGTAGGCATATATGACTGATCAGAGATAATATGGAGCTCAGCAGCCATTCATTTTAGTATTAAGTTACGAGTCCGGTCGAGAGGGTTGAAATAGAATCAAATCTACATATCGCATATATCCTTAAAACTACTCCCATTTAGGATTGAATAACACTGAAAACAACGAGAAATGATTGTCACAAGCAGAGTGAATTTGTTCATTAGTCCACTCAGTTAAGGCTGATGTGAAAATAACAACAACAACAACAACAACAGTAACAACGCCAGCAACTACTTTAAACTAACAACCATTTCTAATCAAGTCCGTTGCAATGTTATCTAACCCCTATATGCAATATTCATGAAAAGTGTTATGTGCCGTGAAGAGAGGTGAGTCCTGACGGTCAAGGATGGCCCTTCCTCGATATCTCTGAAGAAGAAAAAAAAATCTACATGAAAATTACACACTGTAATTTCAACGTCCTCTTTAGAGGCCCGTTTTATTTCCATGCAAGAAACCAACATACATACAGAACGACGAAAAGATGGCATAAATTTCTCTCATTCCCGTTCATCAGTGTAAAATGATATAATTCAGACAAGATGGCGTAAAACAACTCATTATGTGTCTCATCAGATATTTCTCGAAAGCAAATCATTATAAAACGTGCAGTGATTTCGTTTAAAACCGTTCTAATTGGATTACGAAGCAACTCTACTCAAGTTTAGTACAATATTGAAAGAAAGCATATATTGCACATGGCATAAATGTGAAGAGATACAGTTAGCTGGAAATGTCAGCCGTCGCTTTTTCATCGCTGTTTTGGAATTGCGCACAGCAGAAGCGAACGTTAGGTTTAATTAGTAGGAAAATCAATATGAATCAGTAAAGTTTCAATAATCCTTCAAGAATTGTTGCTTTAAACTTTTTGCTGTTTTTACTTTATTTCTCAGATGACAGTCATTTGCAGACTCACATTCATTCAAGGACACTACAAGCATACGAGAACAATGATACGCATATATATATATAATATATATCTATATATATATATAATATATATATATATAATATATCGATATATATATATATATTATATATATATATATAATATATATATATATATATATATATATATAAATATAATTTATATATTATATATATATATATATATATATTTATTTTAAGCAGCAGAAATTCAACAAAATCTGTACTCTGAGTTTCTCGTTGCCGTTCATCAGACAGTTTTTGCTAGAATGGAACTGATATATCAATTCAATCTATACTCTTACAAACGCTACACCTTTAAAAAAGAAATGGACTTGTTGATTGGCCCTTTAGAAAAAACGGTCAATCTTCGAGCGATAAACAAAAAGGTCAAAATATATGTATATATATATATAAAACTTATAAAAATTATAAAATCCGAGGAAAAACCTATTGACGTTAATGAAGACAGTGCAAATTAATGCATAGAAATTAAACCTGTTATAATACTGCAATACATATTTATATTAAAATCTACATATATATATCCAACATACACAAAGGATGCGCGTAAACGCCAACATACATATACAGACGTATGAATATGAATCTAAAAATATACACATAAAGCATGTGTACATATATTCACGCAAACCGTCTCGCACGCAAGCTAAAATTCATCTATGTAGCAATTCTCATATACTGAGCAAGGGGGGGAACGAAAGAAAGGGAAAGAGAGAAAAAGGAACGAAGGAGGGGTGGGGGGGAAAAAAAACGAAATAAGAAAAAATTATGTATACAAGCAGTGTAGCGATGTTATTGGCATCTATAGAGACCAGTATACATACACAAGTTTGAATGGATAAATATACATACGTCGTGTATATGTGTGCTTAAGCACAAACATACTTTCACTTACACATACACAGATACGCATGCTTACAAATACATATGCTTTGCTATACACATACTTATATAAACATTCTAATTTTGACAACATTGCTTTTTTTAAAAAAAACATTGCTTTTAAAAATGGGTGCATTAATAAAAATATATATACGAAAGACATATAAAATAAAATATAACATCCTATTTTGGTCATTTATAAATAATCAAGGTATATAAATAATCAAGGTAATCCTATGCAATACAATAACATGAAAACAAAGTTTGTAGGTTTTTCCTAATATATATGTAGAAACATAAGACTTTGCTATACGGATTAAGATCCGCATAGCTTGGAAACAAAATCGATCGTAGCGCTCAAGAGTCAAAATCAAAAATCAAAAATACAAAATATATACTCTATCCATATGGTATATTTATATTCGACATTTTAAATTTAGCCGCGTGCCTACATAAGTTCATTAACTCACTTCTTTGATTCAAAGAATTATTGTCTTTGAATAAGACGTACATTTTTTCTAATAGACAAAGTCTGCACTTGAAATTATTTTTGTAAGCTCCATGCCTGTATATGGTGCCGCCCTGTCCAGAATGCTCCATGTCACGTTGAAATGTGGGCTTCCTTTTCTTTTAGTTCCCAGACATATTTTGCTAGGCTGGTTTCTTCGTGTTCTCTGGGTATTTAAATGAATTTTTATGAGAATAAAATCTTGTTTTAAATGAATTTTCTGAAGCCCCTGTGTATGTCTTGTATTCCGATGAGCCTTTCACTTGCACCTTGGCTCTATAAACTACTCCTTTCACTAGACATTTCCTTCTAACGGACAGGAGCTTTCGTTTTTGAAATTACATTTCTTAATGGGCTCGGCACCATGTCTAATCTCAATTAGCTTCCTATTACGTTGGCTAATGTAAGAGGCGAAATTTCTGCAACAAGAATAGCTAACCTTCAGGGTTCTTCTATTAAAATTCTGTAGAATTTATGACCCTGCTTAAATGCTTAGAGACTAATCTCAAAAATTCCTTACCTATATTAGTCTTTACGGCCAAATGAAAGCCGGGTTGAACCACAAAACTTTCCTGGTCCTAGTTCTTCGTACAGCATTATTATCAGCATTAAGCTGGTTGAACTGGATCTTCTCCGAGAATCCACTATTCTTTAATGCGCTATCGTAATAAGGTGCAGCATTATGGAATGCTGCCTCGTCCGAAGAAATTGAAGATATTCTTCTACCTACATTGCTGACTAAGTTGCTAAGGATAACTGGTGGATGGTTCGAATCTTTGCTAATATACGATAGCTTTTCATTGGGCTTACGGAAAGGTTTAAATCTATCCGATTACATTAAAATTACGTCTAAAAAATCTACACTATTCAGTTAGCATCTATCGTAACCCGTAAGCCATCCTTTGAAAGAAAGCTATAAGGTCCTTCCTAAGTCTATCTGATTCATGGCCGTTTAGATTATGCGTGGCTATAAGGCCGTCATCCCTATATAAACCTGCATATAAATGGGAATTCTATTTTTAGATTATGGAGAATAAAGGCTCCTATGAGCATACATAATTCAGCCCCGTCGTATGCCCCATCTGTACATCGAAAAGAGAATCCTCAGTCTTCTTAATCCAGGTGGAATCCTCGAAAAAAAAAAGAAGCGATTTCCTCGCATGCATAATAATTTCATTTTCCGAGCTATCGATGTTGACATACTGCTTGGCGAAGTCCAATGCCCTTAGGAGCAACGTCCTAGATATTGACGGGTAAAAGTCAATAATGTCGAATTGTGTGGAAACTACAATTATTCTTATAGCTAATACCTTTAAACCACTCTATAACTGACTTACTATTCTTCCAAATTCTCAAGTCTACTTCACTATCTAACTTAACTAAAATACGGTCCAAAATATTTTTGCTAATAATCCTATCTCAGTTTTAGCCGGATTATCAATCTACATTTGGGGTTTCTACTAAAATGGCTTTATGGTCTTTCAGAGTAATAAAAGCTGGTCGTGGTGAAAGGTATTCAATCCTATCGCTAATCTTAAGATCGTTAGCTATTCCTCTTGCTTCTAAGTTCACCTCTTTGTATATATTCGTGTTGTCTTTTTTGTATGTGTCCGTGACACTATTCGAAATCAGGCGTTTATAAACGTCCTTATCAAGTGCATATAAGTTCCTTGTCTTGTCAGAATTAACGAAGATCTTATTCGAGTCGTTAATCTCCTCAATTTTCTCTCATATTTGTCTGCACTTGGTTGGTATATTTGCGGAATTTAATTTTCCTAAAAGCTCGAAAAGGTCTTTCTCGAAGGCTTCTAATTCCGGATCGGTGGCGGGTTTCTGGGAGATTTAAATCCATATTTGTTTCCTTCTATTTTCTGTTTATTATCAAAGAAGAAGGCTTTCCATCTCAGTCTTCTAATAAACTCTTCCGTTTCTCTATAAGACCTTTGAGATATTGTTTCCGTGCAGGGATAGGTATATACATACATACATACATACATACATACATACATACATACATACATACATACATACATACATACATACATACTTATATATATATATATATATATTTTACTCTTTTACTCTTTTATTTTTTCAGTCATTTGACTGCGGCCATGCTGGAGCACCGCCTTTTTTAACCCCGGGACTTATTCGTTTGTAAGCCCAGTACTTATTCTATCGGTCTCCTTTGCCGAACCGCTAAGTGACGGGGACATAAACACACCGCATCGGTTGTCAAGCAATGCTAGGGGGACAAACGCAGACACACAAACCACACACACGCATATATATACATATATACGACGGGCTTCTTTCAGTTCCGTCTTCCAAATCCACTCACAAGGCTTTGGTCGGCCGAGGCTATAGTAGAAGACACTTCCCAAGGTGCCACGCAGTGGGACTGAACCCGGAACCATGTGGTTGGTAAACAAGCTACTTACCACACAGCCACTCCACATATATTATTTAGATACGCATAAACATATTGATAATCACATGCTCACATGCACTCACTCACACAGACACACACAAACACACACAGACACACACACACACACACACAAATATATATATATATATTATATCTTATATATATATATATATATATATATTTATGTGTGTGTGTATGTGTGTGTGTGGTGTGTGTTGTGTGTGGTGTGTGTGTGTGTGCGGGTGTGTGCACACATAGATTTCGGGAACATCTTTTCATTTTGTAACAGTGCAATTTTTGCGTCTTTATATACATACATACATACGTACATACATACATACATACATACATACATACATACATACATATACATATATATATATATATTATACTGGCACGCTGTCTCTTACGATGAGGAGGTTTCCAGTTGATACGATCAACCAAACAGCTTGCTCGTGAGATTAACGTGCATGTGGCTGAGTACTCCACACACGCGCATATCCCTTCACATGCTTCTCAGAGAGATTCAGCGTGACACAGTGTGTGACAAGGCCAGCCCTTTGAAATACAGGTATTACTCATTTTTGCCAGCAACGTGAAATAAAGTGTCTTGCTCATTGAGACAACGCACCACCGGGAATCGAACGCGAGGCCCTACGGTCATGAGCTGAATACCCTAACCACTAATCTATATATATAGGCGCATGGCTCAGTGGTTAGAGCGTCGAGCTTACGATCGTGAGGTTGTGAGCTCGATTCCCAGACCGGGCTGCGTGTTGTGTTCTTGAGCAAGACACTTTATTTCACGTTGCTCTAGTTCACTCAGCTGTAGAAATGAGTTGCGACGTCACTGGTGCCAAGCTGTATCGACCTTTGTCTTTCCCTTGGATAACACTGGTAGCGTGGAGAGGGGAGGCTGGTATGCATGGGCGACTGCTGGTCTTCCATAAACAACCTCGCCCGGACTTGTGTCTAGGAGGGTAACTTTCTAGGTGCAATCCCATGGTCTGTGTCGTGACCGAAGGGAGTCTCCGAATATATATATATATATATACTGATATACTGATATATACTGTTGAGATGGGGAGAGTCATTTTTTTGTGCCTTATAATTTAACACACTCACCAGTAAACTTTCTACTTATTTTCCTAAAAGTTTCGTTGCGTCTTGCAACCTTTTCAATAGTCTTCACTATATATATATATATATACAGGTTTTTTTCATTCTTGCTCTGTTTATTTTCTCTTATTCCTTTCTCTTGAGGTGCTTACGCTCAAATTGTAAAAAGAATTTTTCATTTATCTGAGCGTCTACCTAAAACACCTACTTGTTGTTCATACACCTATCATCATCTTTTGTTTTTTTTATAAATTTCAACTATATATAAATCCTGCCACCACAGCAACTGCTGCCACCTCAACAGTTTGGCAATGTAAACATTGAATGTTATACGTAATGATAGTCTGACCAGGATCTATTAACATAAACTTGTAGTAAATTTGTTGAAGATCTAAATAACAAGTTACGGAACGTGAAAGTTCAACAACCGATTAAACTTGATTGTACATACTCCGGATTATGTCATTCAGAGATATGTCATACATGATTAAACAGGATATATCATTTATTATTGAATGAAGTTGTTACCTTTGAGGAACGTTTGTTTGCTATTCATCAATATATGAAACAAATACTGCTAGAATGACAAAGAAAATGCTGACAAGTTTAACCGTCACACAGCAACGTTGAAAATAGCTGACGAGACAATAATATCATTGGTTGTACAATTTTGGTCAAAGATCATGGCAACACAAACATCAACTCGAAAAATACTGATTTCAAATGCTAGCAATATCTCTTTTGATCAGAATTTAAAGAAGACTCACACACGCACGCATCTGTTCAGATTCGACGGGAAATAGTTCTTTAGTATTTGATATTTCAACGTAAGGGGTATTAGCCATCTGAATGTGGTTAGCCACTGGGGGGGGGGGGTTACTGATGCTTTTAGCCCCAGGCGATCAACGTCACCAGAAGGACTTTAGACACTATCTCAGTGTCGTTGTGTTGTTTGCAAAGGGAGGTCATCTTCCCTCGAAGACCCGAGTACTACATACGGACTATAGTTTCGAGGTAATTGCCTCTTGTCAACGCATGGTAAGCACCGGTCTTCGATGAAGGAGTCCCCTTACAAACAATATATAATGTTTTTCACAGTAACCACTGTCACTGATGTAGAAAAACTGTCTGAAAACAATAATAAATCTCTGAACGAGATATAAACAGTAACCGCTCGACAACGTAAGGGGTATTAGCCATCTGAATGTGGCTAGCCACTGGGGGGGGGGGGGTACTGACGATAAATTCTAAACAGTATTCAAACACACGCCACAAAAATAACCGAGCTGTTGACATATAATTAAATGTAATTTCGGCGCTATAAGCTAGGGAAAAGGAGCTTGAAGGATAAACTACACGTTTGTTTTGTCTGCTGCCATCTACTGGCAAAACAAGAGATCTCAAACCAGGAGAGAGATAATATTTTATCAGTCCTTATATGAGTTTACAAGCCCAATAGACAAGAGGGCAAATTGCATATCTATATACATATGCCAGTGGGTGAATGCCGACACACATACTCTCTATTTTTATTTCAGTCTCTCTCTACCTGATTATGTGCGTCTCTCTCACCATCTCTCTCTCTCTCTCTCTCTCTCTCTCTCCCTCTCTCTCTCTGCCATTCTGTTTGTCTGTCTGTCTGTCTCTTTTTCTACCACCTTGGGACTTAGAGAAAGAAAAATGAGCTGAAAGATGTTACAGTAAACAAGGCACTGCAGTAGCTGTATGGTAAGAAGCTTGATTCACAACCACATAGTTCTGGTGTGGAACCTTGGGCAAGTGTCATCTACTATAGCCTCGGGCCGACCAAAGCCTTGTGAGTGGATTTGGTAAACGGAAACTGAAAGAAGCTCATCGTATATATATGTGTATATGTGTGTCTGTGTTTGCCCACCCACTATCGCTTAACATCCCCGTAACATAGCGTTGCGGCAAAAGAGATCGATAGAATAAGTACTAGCTTTACAAAGAATAAGCACAGGGGTCGATTTGTTCGACTAAAGTCGGTGCTCCACCATGGGCGCAGTCAAAATGACTGAAAGAAGTAAATGAATAAACAAGTAAAAGAGTAATTAAAAAAATCCGTAAATTTCAACAACTTACAATTCAGTTACTTCTAGTGTCAGGCGTAACCAATCATCTGCACTCAGTAAATATTTCAGTCGGTAATCTATTTAAAATGTCTATGTGGAAAGAAAGGAACAAATGTTAGAAGTGTTCACTTTTGAAGTGACACCGGTAGGAACACGGAAATGGAAACTATCAATATTCTTTTCTATCCTAACCACAAGGCCAGAAATTTTGGGGGAGGGGCCCAGTACGCAACTGGTACTTAATTTACCGAACCCGAAAAGATGAAAGGCGAAGTCTATCTTGGCGGAATTTGAACTCAGAATGTAAAGACAGACGAAATACCTATTTCTTTATTGCCCACACGGGGCTAAACACAGAGGGGACAAACAAGGACAGACATAGGTATTAAGTCGATAACATCGACCCCAGTGCTTGACTGGTAATAAATTTATCGACCCCGAAAAGATGAAAGGCAAAGTCGACCTCGGCGGAATTTGAACTCACAACGTAACGGCAGACGAAATACCTATTTCTTTACTACCCACAAGGGTCTAAACACAGATGGGACAAAGAAGGGCAGACAAACGGATTAAATCAATTACATCGTCCCCAGTGCGTAACTGGTACTTATTTAATCGACCCCTAAAGGATGAAAGGCAAAGTCGACCTCGGCGGAATTTGAACTCAGAACATAAAGACAGACGAAATGCCGCTAAGTTTTTCGCCCGGCGTGCTAACGTTCCTGCCAGCTCGCCGACTCAGAAAAAAGACTATTATTATACAAGTATGGAATAAAATGCGTTTATGGAACACTGACGAGGTAGATGCTGCATTAGTGACCTTATAAATCACTTTCAAATTATCATGGATGATATAATTTTTGGAATGAAATTTCATAATCTATATCACGTGACAAAGTATTCTAGAAGCGGAGAGAATAATACGGCAGCGCGGTAATAAGAACAATTGTGCCACTTTTGAAGATGCTCGGTAACACAGTTCTCAAGGTGAAGATTTCTAAGGTTTTATAGAATATGATTAAATATATCTCCATGATACAGTGTTTTTTTTTTTTTGGAGCATTTATTGCTCTTTGCTTCTTGTTTATGTACCCACTTATGTATTTTAGTTCCCTATAAAATACATTATTTTTTTCTCTGTCATGTAATGTGTAGTAACACTAATAAAATATCTCCTGCACTTTTGCATATTCTTATATCCATAAGGATTCATTCACATTTCCTCTACGTTTCTAGCTGCTTTCTACCAATTTTTCCCGACATATTTGCATTGTCTGTATATACGAGTATTCATCGATACAAATGTACAATATTTCTTTACATTTGGAGAAAATTTAAATTACTTCATTTCATGGTCACTATGATGTATTGTACATGATTTCGTAACTGACTTCATTACGTATTCCATTTATATACACGAATCATTTTTCCCCACTTAAAACCAATATAAAACAGTTTTACTAAAAGTAATGATAAAGCGGAAAAAATAAAGGCACCTATTTCATTCCAATTCGTAATTCTCCTTCTAAGATTTGTGTAAACTAACGAGAAGGCACGCACAACTACACACCAAGAAATATGGTATGTAATTTTGATATGGTGTGTATATTTATATATTTTAATATATTTAAATGGTTCACATCTAAAGCAGCGGTCATGCTGGGCACCACCGTTGACATATATATATATATATATATATATATATATATATAATATATATATATATATGTATATATATATATTATATATATCATATAAATAATATATATATATATATATGCGCAGGAGTGGCTGTGTGGTAAGTAGCTTGCTAACCAACCACATGGTTCGGGTTCAGTCCCACTGCGTGGCATCTTGGGCAAGTGTCTTCTGCTATAGCCCCGGCCGACCAATGCCTTGTGAGTGGATTGGTAGAGACGGAAACTGAAAGAAGCTTGTCGTATATATGTGTACATAATAATATATATATTATTATATATATATAAAGTATGCGTGTGTTGTTTGTGTGTCTGTTGTTTGTCCCCCTAGCATTGCTTGACGACCGATGCGGTGTGTTTACGTCCCCGTCACTTAGCGGATCGGCAAAGAGAAACCGATAGAATAAGTACTGGGTTTACAAAGAATAAGTCCCGGGGTCGAGTTGCTCGATTAAAGGCGGCGCTCCAACATGGCCGCAGTCAAATGACTGAAACAAGTTAAAGAGTAAAAGAATAAAAGAGTATATGCATATACACATACCTACATATATATGCATATATATACATGCACATATTGGTACAGGACATCAAAAAACGTTGAGCACAATGAGAAACGAAAACATAAAAACAAAAGCATAGAAAAAACGAAAAAAATCAAACAGAGAAACGAGACAGCAACATAAAGAGAAATTCCCCTTCATCAGTTGCGCCTATTTCATCCACTCCGAGTCTCGAAGGCGCCATATATATAGGTACGTTGATGCAAACATAGAAAAATAGAACTCAAAATGTGAGTATTCTTTCTTTCCTTTCTTTTACTGGTTTCAGTCATTTGACTGCGGCCATACTGGAGCACCGCCTTTAGTCGAGCAAATCGACCCCGGGACTTATTCTTTGTAAGCCCAGTACTTATTCTATCGATCTATTTTGCCGAACCGCTAATGGCGGGGACGTAAACCACCAGCATCGGTTCAAGCAATGCTAGGGGGACAAACACAGCACACAACACACACACACACACTTCATTACATATATACATATATACGAAGGGCTTCTTTCAGTTTTCCGTCTACCAAATCCACTCATAAGGCTTGGTCGGCCCGAGGCTATAGCAGAAGACACTTGCCCAAGATTGCCGCGCAGTGGGACTGAACCCGGAACCATGTGGTTCATAATCAAACTACTTACCACACAGCCACTCCTGCGCCTATATGTATATTTTTATTAATATATAGCAGTAGTAACTGAGTGACTCAAGGAAAGCTATTTTACTTTCAACATTCTTTTCTTTAGCAGAATCGATATTCATTGAACTCGATGAAAGTTACTGTAAAAATTCCACAGAATTCAGAAAACACTGAAAGTTATTTTAAGCAGTTTACGTAAATTATTAATGTATACAAGTTGCCTTTGTATATATACGACACACATATATTGTTATGACTATATGCAGGTCTATGTCTGTGTATTTATAATATATATCTACACGCACGACACACACACACACACACACACACATAAATTCATGCACACGCACTCACGCACATACCACACACTATATATATATATATATATATATATATATTATTATATATTATATATATATTATACATGTATTCACTTACACTCACATACACATAAACATACATATATATGCAATCATCCGCATATACATGTATATATGTCTTTGTGCGCGCGCGTGTGTGTGTGTGTATGTGTGTGTGTGTGTGCGTGTGTGTGTGCATATAAACGATGAATCGTTATCTCTCTTATGCTTCATGTATCGAAGATGCTAAGATATGCAGATCGAATTATATATGTATGTTTGTATGTATGTTTGTTTGTTTGTATGTATGCTGTTCTTTTCCTTTTTGTTTCTCTATTTTAAAACTACAAGCCTGAAATTTTGCTTTCGGCGCATGTCTTTTCATAAGAAGGGTCGTAAGTTGTGTGACGTTTTAAACAAATAATTGAAGTCCAGACAGAAAAAAGAAAAGAAAAAACAACTTCCATCGTTGTATCCCCGCAAGCAATGCATTGCACATTAGAAATAGTTGCTGATTGGTAAAATAATTTATTTTCGATAATTTTTTTTCAATGAATACAGTCTTTTTCGTTAAACTTTTCTGAGAGAAATGAAAAATTATAAGAGTAAAATTGAAATTTATGCTGTATATTACTGGATATTTCTGCCCATTTTTATGCAGCTCATCATATAACACTTATGTGTTTATCTATGTATAAGTACGTATACATCTATTGTATTGGTTATGTATATATTATGAGTGGGGTGCTGTAATGTTCTTCGCTTTAAGGTATTGTGAAAGGCCTGGTTGGAAGGCCAAACTCCCGAGTTCTTTTACAAGGCTTAGAAAAACTGAAGGGTTGCTGCAATAGGTGTGTGAATCTAAAGGGGAAATATGTTGAATAAAATCAAAATTAACTGGTCCTCTTTTCTTTTACCTTTAGTCAGGAACTTTTCAGCACCTCGGCGTATATCATACTATGTGGACTGACCCCCTTGTTGATAGTCCCATGGTGCTCGAAACATCAGGGCGAAACTAAACGAACTGGGTGTTTTCACACCTTTTTACCAAAAGAGAAATAACTGCTGTCTATTTGCCTTTTAGCAGTTGAAATATGTGACAAACGATATATATAGTTGGAATTTTAAAAAAAAACAGAAGACGAAGATAGGTGTGTAAACAACAAACAGGTGTATTATTTTTAACGCTCGAGAAGGTGAGAAAGTCTTTTACATTTCGAGTCTACGCTCTTCAACAGAAAGGAACAGAGAGAGAATAAAAAAAGCCTTAGCGGCTAGCGGTTGAACGATGGCCGGAGAGAGGTGGTCAGACCAATATGTATATATATATATATATTATATATATATATATATACTATATCCGATGTATATGTATGTGTGACCTTAATTTATCTTACATGGAATGAGATGTTTTGTGATGAAAATATGCACAGTGTTAATGCTGGAACATGAAAGAAAGATTGATACGTGTTGAACTTTTGAAGACTTGCATATTTTTATTGTTTCTCATATCAAGTTTTAAAACGCTTAGCAGCTGCTTACTTTCATAGATTACAATTCCCTGCCTCTTGTGATTGTGACTAAAACATTTACCAACAAAAGAAAAACACACACAAAAATCATCCTAGTTCACCAATATAAATTTTAAATGATATTCAAGTAGAAATGCTGTATTTCGAAGAAGATATTCTGAAATATTTTCCTTTTCTTTGATTTTGAAAGAAATATTCACATCTGCAGGGCATCAGACCTCTCTGACTGTACATAAATTTTATTCTCTGTCCCAGACAACTATATCTAATCTGTTATCCTTGCACATGGCGACCGTTTTAATAGGAAGTTTTCAACCAATTTTCTCTCTGTTGATATTTATGTGTTTATTCCAAACAACGATACTCTCTATATTTATTTTTGCAGATGACATTCTATATTGATATATTAATACCGTGTGATACCACAAGATATTGCAATTCTAGTCTACGTGCTTATCTAGGGTCTTCCATAGCAATGATACAAAACGAACGTTTTTCTATTCTGGTTGGTTTATCATCTTGCTTTCGTTTTCTCTATTTGAAATTGCGTCCGCTAATTTTTGAATGCAAAAGTATAATTTAGGAAATACTCATGAGTTCAACAACTATTCTAGTTTACGGAACTCATCCAGGTGCAGATCGTTTTCTAAATATTACAGAATTTTTCTCTTCGCTGTCGTTAAAGATGTACGCAATTCAGCAAAGATGGCGTCACGTAGAAGCTCATAGAAAATTCAGTAATTGTTGAAGACTTCATAACCGATCTGTAATATTTGGTCTCGTTCATTTCAAATCATGGTTTGATATATTTATTTCCGTTGTTGTTTTACAGATACTGTTTGAGTGGCATATTACGATGCTCAAAACCTATCGGCAATGATCTTAAGCCTCCTCATCCCACTTTCTTTTTGAGAAAGAACTTTTCAATATGATTGTTATAAATTTAATATCAATACTTTCTGCTTTAATATCTGTCTGTCTACCTACACACATATTTATTTATCTATCTATCTATCTATCTATCTATCTATCTATCTATCTATCTATTCTATCTATCTATCTATCTATCTATCTATCTACCTATCTATCTATCTATTTATTTATCTACAACACACACACACACCACACACACACACACACGCATTATATATTATATATATTATATATGCGTCTGGGGAGAGTAATTTTCATTTTGTGCCAAATCCCAAAACGAAATATATATATATAATATATATATATATACCTACCTACTTATCTGTCTGTCTGTCTATCTATCTATCCATCTACCTGTTATCTATCTATCTATCTATCTATCTATCTGCCTACCAACATATCTATCTATCTTTCTATCTGTCTGTCTATCTATCTATCTATCTATCTATCTATCTATCTATCTATCTATCTATCTATCTATCTGTTCATCTACATACCTCACTATCTATCTATCTATCTATTTATATATATATTATAATATATATATATATATATATATAATATACATATATCAGTCTGTCTGTCTGTTAGTCCATCAGCCTGTCGGTGATATATTATCTATTTATCTCTCTGTCTCTCTTCTTCTTCTTCTTCTTCTTCTTCTTCTCTCTCTCTCTCTCATATATTTGAAAATGTGCTTTCTTGCGGCCCTAAGGGTGGTTTGGCTCTTGTTTCCAGCAATATAGGTATTACCCGTAACCCTCAGTCACAATTAGTGGCAATTGAACTTTTCGTTTATGGTTTTATATATATTGCACGCGCCCATGTGTACACATGTGCTTCTCTGTCGCTCTAAGTGTTTATAACTCTTATTTCTAGCATTGTAGATGCTACGCCGCACTGTCAGCCAAAATTAGGGACAATTGAATTTGGTGTTATATTGCATATAGCCGCCTTAGAAAGTGAGGGTATGTGAAGAAGTAGAGATAAGGCGGCGAGCTGGCAGAAACGTTAGCACGCCGGGCGAAATGCGTAGCCGTATTTCGTCTGCCGTTACGTTCTGAGTTCAAATTCCGCCGAGGTCGACTTTGCCTTTCATCCTTTCGGGGTCGATTAAATAAATACCAGTTACACACTGGGATCGATATAATCGACTTAATCCGTTTGTCTGTCCTTGTTTGTTCTCTCTGTGCTTAGCCCCTTGTGGGTAGTAAAGAAATAGGTATGTGAAGAAGGGAGTGCGTGGGAACGAAGAGATAGATAACTAGAGAGGGAGAGAGACACAGAGAGAGGAGAGAGAAATAGGAGAGACGAAAGAGGGAGAGAGGAGATGGGGTGAGTGGGGAGAGGGAGGTGGAAGAGAGAAGGGGACAAAGGGGACAAAAGAGAGATGAGGAAGAACAATCCTCATCGCTAATTTTCTTAAGTCTGGCATACTAGTTTAGACCATACTTGTACAGTATATTTTTATCAATACCGAGATATATATATGAAACGAAAATGAGAGAGAAGCACGGCGGATATAAACTATTTCGATTGGGAAACAAGTTTGAAGCACGCATCTGTCAAATATGAATTTATCGTCTGTCTAAATTTCCTCCTTGTATCAGTTCAAAATATGGTTACTAAATCCAAAATTCTTACAGCTTCTACTTCATACATTTACTGTGTGCTAGTTTAAGAAAACCACAGGAAGAGAACATTATAAGTAACAAGTATGTATGT
>NW_021824863.1:0-17367 GCF_006345805.1 Octopus sinensis | reverse complement strand
GCTAACTCTGTTTACATAATATATATACATATATATATATATATAATATATATATATATAGTGTCGTAAGTCGACCTATAGGCCTACGTAGCTTTGTTTATACTTGTACATTCTTAAGATACATGCACGAGTAAAGTCACACCACCATTCTGTACTATACAACATTATAAGAAATTAAACCCATTACATTTCAGCAGGACTGTTTATTACTGCTGCCGGAGTCTGGCTCGCCAATCGTCGTAAAGTCGATTAGTCGTAAGCCGGATATATATATATGCAGGTCGTAAATCGCCAACGATCTGTATATGTTATTATTATTATTATTATTATTATTATTATTATTATTATTATTATTACTATTATCATCATCATCATCTTTTTCACTTCTGCTTCCATTTCTTGCCGAATGTCTTCTTGACACCTAGGGCAGAGAAACGTACTATATACGTTGCCAGGTCATTAAAATAAACACACCAAATTGTCCGTTTACAAAGTCACGTGATAAAGAAAAAGGGGAAGAAAGACAGAGAGAAAAAATAAAAAATTAAAAATTAAAAAGTAGACAAAGAAAGTAAAGAGGAAAAGGGGAAAAAAAGTCACAGCGACGATGCTCTTCTCAATATGTGTGACGTACCAGTTAAGAGAAGTTTTTACACTTCCTGTATGGATGGTATGCCAGGGACCATCTTAAATAATTTTCTGTTTTTTTTTTTTTTTGATCATTCCAAAATAATTTAATTCGACTCCAAATGATTTAAAGTTTCGCAGGCTTCTAACAAAAGTCTGGCTCGTTCAGACTCAGATAACCGAATGAAAAAATACAGAAAGCCGAAAATAGCTACCGGGAAATGGGCTGGTGTGTGTGTGTGTAAATTCTATTTGGGTTTCGTCCTTGGGGTTTACTTTATAAGCCTGTCCACGGGCATAGGCTATCAGATACTTTCATCCAACGAAACTATATCGCTTCTCTGATGATATATCTGAAAATCTGTGAATATCTGTAGAGTTTGTATAAACATTAACAAGAAAAATGGAGTTAGCAACTCGTTTTATTGCATACACTTACAATTGTTACATCGACACTTTAACGGAAGTTTGTTGGGGGGAATATCATTATGTAATGTATGAAATTATGCATTGAATCAGTTTATTTCCAATGCAATACTGGAGAATATAGACTCTTTATATCGATGTATAAATCGAATTCGTATATTATAGAATAATATTCCAGCAATAAACTTCTGGGAACGCTACAATGAAACAGTCGTAGAATTATACGATAAAGCCAGTTGTTGATTCTAATCTCTTTGTTAAAGTATGTATGTGTGGTGTGTGTGTGTGTACGTAAACATAGACACAGACACACATACGCATATATATATATATATATTATATATATATATATATATATATATATATACATAGACACACACACACACACATACACACACACAGACAAACAGACACACACACACACACCACACACATATATATATATATATATATATATATATATATATATATATATATATAATATATATATATATATATATGGAGCGATGCGAATTCTGAAAAAAACTTCTTCATTTACTAGTTAATCAATTCATATCGTAAAAAATCCATAGAGTAATATATTTAAAAGCATTAATTCAAATAACTATTATATACATAATTCAGTAATAGACTTATTATTCGTTTGTATAATAAATCATCATATTTCTTTATTATTTCCTCTGATAGATATTGCCGAAGAAATGATTGATGTAGATTATATAAACTTATAAAAACCTTATTGAAACATGTGTACAATGGTTCTTAAAATAAATCTTTTTAATGTTTTATATATACAGACACTTTTTATTTCTCTCCGGTTTTTTTTTCCTCCTCTCTCCATCTGTTTTCTTTCTTCATATCTTTCTGTAGTAGAGCATAGGTTTGAAACGTCAAAGATTTCTTCCATTTTTCCTGAGCGTCGAACTAATAATACACCTTATTTGTTGTTTCCTTGCCTGCTTCTCTCTTTCGTTTTTATTTGGGGGGGGGGTACAATTTCGAACCATATATGTATATGTAAGATATTATCTCGATTTCTATTGGTATATGTTATATATTTTAATAATTACTGATATTTTTATATTTTATATATTATATATGTAAAGCATATGTTATACTTGTATGTATATTGTTATAATTGTCCTTTTAGTAAATAAATAAATAAATTGTCATAATATGATGTCTAAAAGTTGATGAATACCACCTATTGATCCCCTCCATTTTCTTATTGCTCTCTCTCTCTCTCTCTCTCTCTCTCTCTATATATTAATTATATATATATATATATATATATATTATATATATACATAGGGTGTGGTGTATGTATATGTGTGTGTGCGTGTGATTACTCAGTTAAAATTCAAAATTTCTCGTCAGTACAGAAAGAGCCGGTTTCTAACCTAGATCCAAAGCACCTTCATTGGAATTTCAACATCAACAGGGTATTTTTGTATGTATGTATTCATATATGACTGTCTGTCTGTCTGTCTGTATGTATGTATGTATGTATGATTGTATGTATGTATGTGCAGATTTGTATGTTTTATGCATGTATTCTCATGCATATAGTTGCATGTCTAGACATGCCAATATATATTTAAATGATAAACTTCTGGAAAGTTTTACAGATCTTTACAGTTCCAGTGATGAATTGAATGTGTAGTCTTCGAATTAGTTTTCCCCCTTACTGGTTTTGAGAAGCCTAATTTCTCAAGATTGGTATTTAGGCAGTGTGTTACATATCCCAGGGCTCAATATTTACAGGTATAAACCTGAACTTGTAATCTGGATAGAGTAACTGCAGATTTCTCAGTAGACCAGCATAGATATTCTCTTTTTCACTAATCTTCAGCTTTACGTTAATATCCGCTGAGCAGCTAATTTCCACGGCTGTGCCCAGTTTCTCTTCTCAATCCCTAATCATTATATCCGGTCTGTTATGCTTACATTTTATAGAGGTCTTCACCGGTACATTCCACCAGTATTCCTTTTTATTATGAGTTGCCGTGGCTTCTACCATTCTGTGCGTTCTTATTTCTTATTTCTTATATATGTATGTATATACAACACCACTCTTTATCTCTCTCTCTCTCTCTCTCTCCTCTCTCCTCTCTCTCTCTCTCTCTCTCTCTCTCTATCTCTCTTTCGCACCTTTTATCTGTTTTCTCTCTTTTTTTAGGTGGTGAAAGAGTGAAGTGTAAGCACAAAGAAGGCGCTGATCATAAAAACCGGTTCGATCTGGATTTAAAAGACATAGAAGGTAAACGAACTTTCGATATTTTGTTGTTTTAATCAATATTTTGAAAGAGATCCGACATGGTTTTCAATTTCTAATCGAAGCCTCTTAATCCTATAACGAACAACAGACTAGAAAACGAGGATGACTTTCAACTTGGTCACTTGATCTTCTGGGTATAGCAGCCAAATCTCCCTCAAATCACATCATACTGTTTTATAAAAAAGGATGCGCATGGCTGTGTGGTTAAGAAGTTCGCTTTGCAGCCACGAGGTTTCAGGTTCGGTCCCACTGTGCGGTACCTTGTGAGTGAACTTGGAAGATGGAAACTACATGGAATTCCATCGTGTGTATGTGTGTGCGTGTGTGCGTGTGTGTGGGGGGGGGGGGTATCTATGTGCTTATGATTGTCTCCTCCACCCCTTGACAACCGTTATTGGTTTGTTTAAGTTCCTATAACTTAGCGGTTCGGCAAAAGCGTCCCGCTAGAGTATATAATAGGCTTTAAAAAACAAGTGCTGGCGTCGATACGTTCGATCACACCTTACAAGGCGATGCTGTAGCATGGCCACAGTTCTACGAACGAAACAGGGAAAATAAGTAACAGACAAGAATACGGTGGGATGGCCACACTGGAACACATTTGATCACAGGGTTGACTGACAGGGGCTGAGCTGAGCAGAGGCTAAACAACAACAATAAAAATACCCATGAAAGACTTTCTACGTGATGCTGTAAGGGCGTTCATGCCTTTACTAAATGTATTAAACGTCTGGTAGTTGTCTACGACTGAAAATCCAGTAAACGATGGATCCTCTACTTGTCGCCCGACGTGTCAGACATAGTAGTCGATTCTTACTCAAATTACATCCTACCGTCTTAAATGTGTATGTGTCTTTCAAAACCAGAAAAGGAGAATACATACATAAAATTTGCACACACACACACACACACACATACACACACACACACACACACATACATACATACATACAATACATACATACATACATACATACATACATACATAACAAAATTACCCTGTTGTTTATGTTGAAATTCAAATTGAAGGAGCCTTGGATCTAGGTTAGAAACCGGATCTTTATTGGCAAGAAATCTTGAAATAAAACTGCATACATACATGCATCCATACATACACGCGCGTGCACACATGCACACTTATACATAGGTCTTCCGCTCATAAATTTTACTCGCATATGATTGGTCGGTCCAAGACTGTTATAGAACACACTTGACATAGATGCCTTCAAACGGATGGAACTTAAAACTGCATGATTACAAAATAAAGTTACCACACAGCTGGTCCTGGAGCGGATTCCTTAAAGGATGTACAATGGCCAGATTGTGGCCTTAAGCCGAACATCTGGTTTTATTGCCTAAAAATACAGTATCCTGTTTTTAAAAAAATGTCAGGTGTTTCACGCTTGGATCATCGTTGACGATGAATATCTACTTGATCAAAGCTGACCTGCAGTTAAAGAAGAACAAAAGGAAGTGTTTCTATCATACATGCACACAGATATAGATCCTGTACTTAATACAATGGAATCGATATGACTCAACAGACAATTGGGAGCCTTTAACTTGCCCGATCTGTTAAAAGTAGCAGTTAAATTTCCTTCAGTTTATATTTTAGTCTTAAAAAATGAGACGACATTCAGACCATTATAGTCAAATAAAACAATCTTTCACTCGAAAACAGGATGATTTTTCTCGGGTGTCGTCTACAAAGCAGAGCACGCGCTTGGCGCCAGTTTTACTGAATATTTTATTTAGAAATAATAATAATTGTTATAAACCCAAAATGGAATGTCTAAGTTTAAAACTTACTTACTTGCTTACTTACTTGTGACGGCGTTCACCCAGTACGGGTTGAGCCGGCTTCTTCTCTGGTCCTAACGGCATCACGAACCATGCCGGCCGTGCGAGGTCACTGGAGGTAGCGAGCCATTCGCGGTTCCATCTGCGCAGACCGACCTCCTGCGAACCTGAGAGTTCGGAGAGGTCCTCCTTTATCGTCGTTGCCCAGGTCTTCAGCTGTCCGCCCGTGCATTTGCGCCAACTGGGAAGTGGAGGTGGGAGGAGGACATCGCGAATCAGCTCACCCTCTGGACGCCGGGCCACATGACTGAACCACCTTAAACGCCGTTGTAGAAGCACCGAAGGGAGGGACCGAGATTCAGGCGATGACGAAGACCGGCTGTATGGACCCGACCAATGCGCCGGCAGCGAAGAATGCTGTGGAGACAGTCATTGTCGAACATCTCAAGCCCTCGCTAATCGGCTACCCTCATAGGCCATGTTTCACAACCATAGAGGAGGATAGCAGAAAACAAATTCTAAGTTTAAAAGGTTTTAATCAACTAAAAATACTGTAATCGGATCTTTTCGGTTTGAACGGCAGTTTTTTCTAGCGGTGTCATATGAAATTGTCACCCATAATTATGACCCTATTATGCATTTCAATCTCTTTTAGGGTTAATTAGGGATAGGGTTAGGGTTAGGGTTAGAGTTAGAGTTAGGGATGGGGGGAAGGGTATCTTTTTTTCTTCACAAATGTAAATAAACCCAATCTGTTTCTTAAACGAGGGACATATTCATACGGCACAGAATGCTTTTCAACTCAATAGACGTCACTGATTGGTTGAAATTGCAGAAATTGAAGAAGAAAAAACAACAAATATCTTACAAACTATAGAATTTTCTCAATAAAGCCAAGAGAAAAAGATGTTTTATAAACACATTCTACCAGCATACGAAGTTTAAAATTTTTTAGTTACCTAGAAATTATGTTAAAAACTGCCGTTCAAACCGAAAAGATCCCAGTAATCTACAATACAAACATTGTTAAATTGTAAGCAAAACCAAACTTCAACACAATAACAGTTTTATGCAGCGAGTTGCTGCAGTCTCGACTAACTAAAAACTAACACTTGAACACGTTGTGCCGTAAACACAACAGAACTCTGCGCAGTTGCACTGGAATTACAACCGTGTTTCGTGGTCTGCTACCACAACAGCTCCTTTATAGGATCCAGTTAGCTCAAGACATCATCAGGAGGAACCACGTCCGGTTTCGGCCCCTACTCCTCTACCGTTTTGACGTGGCGGGGCCTCCCCTTTCGGAGGTGTCCTCAGCTCTGGTGTTGGGCTGAAGACACCTCCGAAAGGAAGGGGGGGCCACAAGTAAAATAACAGCAATGGAGACAATCAAAATTACCTGATCAAAACTAAAATCACAACAATAATAATAATAACAATAAATACCCTCGTAATTTTATGACTTGTCTTTATCTCGATTCATTTATCAGTTTATTACAATATGAATAAACTTTATTATTATTCGAAGTCTCCATAGTATTTAAAATGTCTTTATTCTGTTCGGTTTGAGAGTATTCGTACCACAAATGAACAATACTCTGTAATACTTACGCTAAACAGTATTCATGTAACACTGGTAAGGCATTTAATATCTACGTGTCTTCTTTGATGTGTAAATACATTCTCTTAATCTAACCAGTGATTATGTTAATCTGACTCATGATTATAATTTGAGAAAAATACTCATATACCCTACTAGGCAAGGCCTATCAGCACACTGTACCGGTATCCTTAGAGGTTCAAAACTTAAGTTCAACCAGCCATAGAAAATATATAGAAATAAGAATTTTGTTTCCGAAGTTGGTGGACAGAGATTCAACCTAAATTATTCCTGGGAATCACGACTTGTAATCGAGGATATACCCTACGAATATATTGTACAACCGTACATTATTTACATTATTTACAGTATTTACAATTGACGGATATTTGTCCTCATCTTGTTTGTTGCTAACACAACGTTTCGGCTGATATACCCTCTAGCACTTCATAAGGTGTCTTGGAGAAATTTCGAATCTGGGTTCTCATTCCTAAGGTATTTTGTGATGTTATTATTGTTATTATTATTATTAGTAGTAGTAGTAGTAGTAGTAGTAGTAGTAGTAGTAGTAGTAGTAGTAGTAGTAGTAGTAGTAGTAGTAGTAATATTAGTATTAGGAATGAGAACCCAGGTTCGAAATTTCCCCAGGACACCTGATGAAGGCTGGGGGATATATCAGCCGAAATGTTGACAACAAACAAGATGAGGGCAAATATCCGTCAAATGTAAATAATGTACATAATTCCTCATCTCTTAAATATAGAACTGTACTGTACAACCGATTCCAAAACCAAAAATATCCGAATTCCAAAACATGTCTGGTTCCAAGGGTTTTGATAGAGATATAGGTACTTTGGTTTCAGCTGAAAGGCCTTTCGTTATAAAGATACTCGAACAGGGCAGGAGTGGCTGTGTGGTAAGTAGGTTGCTTACCAACCACATGGTTCCGAGTTCAGTCCCGCTGCGTGGCACCTTGGGCAAGTGTCTTCTATTATAGCCTCGGGCCGACCAAAGCTTTGTGAGTGGATTTGGTAGACAGAGAAACTGAAAGAAGTCTGTCGTATATATGTATGTGTGTGTGTGTGTTGTGTGTGTGTGTGTGTGTGTGTGTGTGTGTGTGTATGTCTGTGTGTCTGTGTTTGTCCCCCCAACATCGCTTGGCAACCGATAGTGGTGTGTTTACGTCTCCGTCACTTAGCGGTTTGGCAAAAGATACCGATAGAATAAGTACTAAGCTTACAAATCTTAGAATAAGTACCAAGCTAGGTCGATTTGCTCGACTAAAGGTGGTGCTCCAGCATGGCCGCAGTCAAACGACTGAAATAAGTAAAAGAGTAGGGCAGATATCAAACTAAACAGCATCAACAACAACAACAACATGTTGTCTATAACAAACTACCAGTCAAAAAAAAGGGGAAATAGAAAAAAATTGAAATATACAGAACAGTGAAACAGGACTTTAGTTCAATTTCAGACATTGTCCTGCCTGAAAATGTTCTTACAGTTTCCGATTATCAAATCCGCTCATAAAGCTGTGGTCGGTCCGAGTCTATGGTAGAAGTCAATATGCAGCTAGACGGAAACCGGATCCAGGTGGTCTGGAAGCAAAACTGCTTGCCAGACAGCCACGCCAACGCCGCTACTGCTTCGCCGATGAATTAGATTGCAACGAGCCTTTAAGGAGCTCATAAAGAGAGAGAAGCAATATATATATGTGTGTGTGTGTGTGTGTGTGTATGAATAAATAAATGAATGGAGTTGAACGAAGATGTTAACAAAATTCCTTTACTCTCGACATGTTTCGAAGACAACACGGTTTCATTCCAAAGGAATCTTCTCATCAGGAATGAAAGGGAGCCTCTCTCAACAACAAGACAGACAAAAATTGCGATGACTGCCTACATGGTAAACAAAACAATAATAAGTGTTTTAAAAAAAAACCGTTAGAAGAATTGACGTCAAAGATAGATAGTAGGAAGAGAAGGGATAAAGGAATAATAGGTAGGGAACAAGTGGAGAGGGAAGAGTACGTTGATTAAAAGAATGTTCGAAGGCTTAGGAAATTATTTCGCTATTGAAGTGGGGTGGACGTTAAGCTAATTGTTCAAACCACAGTGACTATCGTTATCATTTATATGAGTAAAACGTATGTTTCTGCTAGTGTTTACATTTGTATGATTTCTCTATGAGTGTTTACAAGGGGAACCTTAGAGAAGAGAATATGGAAGAGTTCAGAGTTGTTTCACCGTGTTTCTGACGTGAATTTGCTACCCTGGTATCGGTTCATAGAATTTTCCATGCTGACGGTAAACATAGGATAATTCATTCACCTATCGATATATCATCATCATCATCATCATCATCATCATTTAGCGTCCGCTTTCCATGCTAGCATGGGTTGGACGGTTCAACTGGGGTCTGTGAAGCCAGAAGGCTGCATCAGGCCCAGTCTGATCTGGCAGTGTTTCTACGGCTGGATGCCCTTCCTAACGCCAACCACTCCGTGATTTGTATGTAGGTATTTTTTTTTCGTCCGCTTTTAATTCGTAGTTAATTTTGACCGTCCACCTACTTGGTAGCAAGATCGTGAAGGAAAGTACCTTGCTTCGTTTATCGTCTTTTAAATCTTAAGAATTTTTATTGTGAAAGATAACTTGATCGTTTTGTATGTATGTATGTACATACGTATGTAGCTAAGCACGTACGAACGTATATATGTACTGGCACTCCGTATGTTGCGACGACGAGTGGCACAGTTAATCCTATTAACCGAACAGCCTGCTGGTGAAATTAATGAGCAAGTGGCTGAGTACTCCACAGACAAGCGTCCCATTCTTGCTAGCCGAGTGTCCCAGAACAATGTGAAATAAAGTGTCTTGTTCAAAATCACAATGCGCCACTGGGAAGCGAACTCACGATCATACGATCGTGAACTCTGTTCCCTAACAACTAAGCCACGTGCCTTGACGTATGTCATTGTTCAGTTTTATTTCAAGATTTCTTCCCAATAGAGAAAGAGCTGGTTTCTAACCTAGATTCAAGGCTCCTTCACTGGAATTTCAACATCAACAACAGGGTATTTTTTATGTATGTACGTACGTACGTATGTATGTATGTATGTATGTATGTATGTATGTATGTATGTATGTATGTATGTATGTTGTATGTATGTGTGCATGCATGTATGTATGTGTGTATGTATGTATGTATGTATGTATGTATGTATGTGTGCATGCATGTATGTATGTGTGTATGTATGTATGTATGTATGTACGTATGTATGTATGTATGTACGTATGTATGTATGTATGTATGTATGTATGTATGTGTGCATGCATGTATGTATGTATGTATGTATGTGTGCATGCATGTATGTATGTATGTATGTATGTATGTAGGTATGTATGTATGTATGTATGTATGTATGTGTGCATGCATGTATGTATGTATGTATGTATGTATGTATGTACGTACGTATGTATGTATGTATGTATGTATGTATGTATGTATGTATGTATGTATGTATGTATGTATGTATTCTCATGCATAAAGTTACGTATCTAGACATGCTCATATATATTGAAATGGTAAACATCTGGAAAGTTTTACAGATTTTTACAGTTCCAGTGATGGACTGGATCTGTAGTCTTCGAATTAGCTTTCTCCTTTCTGGTTTTGAGAAGCCTAATTTCTCAAGATTCGTATTTAGGCAGTGTGTTACATATTCCAGGGCCCAATAATTACAGATATAAACCTGAACCTGTAATCTGAATAGAGTAACTGCAGATTTCTCAATAGTTCAGAGTAGGTATTCTCTTTTTCACTGATCTTCAGCTTTATATTAACATCCGCTGAGCAACTAATTGCCATAATTGTGTACCGTTTCTCTACTATATCCCAGATCATTATATCAGGTCTGTTGTGCTTACATTTTATTGAGGTCTTCACTGGTACATTCCACCGTTTGTTTGTTTGTAAAAGAGAATCAAAGAAAATGTGAAGTAGATATCTTCATAATATTTTAACGAAAATAAGTTTTTGTTCCGGGAACTGCTTTGATCCAAATTCTTAAATGTTTGTTTATTTCTATTTCATACTTCAGGTGCTTCCCGCTGCCAAGGCCGGATAGGTTTGAAATTCTTAAGTCTTCACAAAATCCGAAGGAAACGAAGACCTGTGTTGAAGTTTTCTTCCCAGAATGCATCCTTGTTGGATGTTCAGTACAATGAACAAGCTCGGGTAGGTCCAAAATACACAAACTCAAACTTTTTAGGGTTCTTTATTTAAATGTTCATTCGATTCTCTAAGAAATCCGGTGTCGACTAGACAAACCAAACAGCTCTATTTTCCTACGACAACAACCAGTATAGAATCTAATACATTTTCTCAACGATTCTCTTAGCATTTCTTTAGTAAACACGATGCTTTGCTGATGATATCGCTATATGACTGAAACGCGTCTGAGGTTATCTCCCTTATTTCTTTCATTTTTCATCTCTTATTTGTTTCAGTCATTGGACTGCGGTCATGCCGGAGTACCACATTGAAGGGTTTCAGTGGAACAAATCGCCCCCAATGCTTTTTTTGTTGTCTTTTTAGGTTTGATACTTATTCAATCGGTGTCTTTTGCCGAACTGCTATGTTATGGAGACGTAAACAAACCAGCGCCGGTTGTCATGCGCTGGAGGAGACAAACACAGAAACACACTCACTCACACGTAGACAGACAGAAGGGCGGACGGAGATACAGTTAGACAAACAGGCACGCAAACAGACAGACAGACAGACAGGCAGACAGACAGACAAATAGACAGACAGACAGACAGACAGACAGACAAACAATTAGATAGATAGATAGATAGATAGATAGATAGATAGATAGATAGATAGATAGATAGATAGATAGATAGATAGATAGATAGATAGATAATTTCCGTCTACAAAGCATTGGTTGGCCCGGGGGATGTGATAGGTGCCGTGTAGGGGTACTGATCCCGAAACCGCTTAACTGCAAAGTTTCTGATGTAGGAAAACATTGAAGAAAACATCCTCTGATGTTGCGTATAGCCGCCTGGCTGAATTAAAATCCGGCATACGACAGTGTGTATATATTAAATGTGATACTTAGTTGGCTATTTTAAATAAATACTGATTCGATTGCGCATGTCGGATATATATATATGTATATAAAAATTGAATGGAGACAAGAAGTGGAATGAACCGACAAATCGAAACGAACCTGACGCGGGGCGCTGTCAGACAATAATGTGATAATTAAAAATATATGCATACATACAAACATATATGTACGTACCTACATCTACATGTATATATACATGCACATATATATATATATATATATATATATATATATATATATATATAATATATATATATATATATATATATGTAGGTCCCGGTTGAGTCGGGGTTAACCACAGTAAATAAGGTACTCAATACATAGCAGAGTAAATTAATTTATTATATAGAAGGAGCTTCTACAGGACTAGAACTGTTTCATTCAAGAGAAATCATCAGGAAGCTAGTTGACAAGAGTTGTTTTGGCATTTATACATTTAGGCAGGTTTAAAGGGGTGGTGGGGGGGGGACTTTTTGGGGGTAGGCATGGTGCAAAACTATCATTATTAGGGGAGTGACCACTCCCCTAATAATGATAGTTTTGCACCATGCCTACCCCCCAAAAAAGTCCCCCACCACCACCTCTTTAAACCTGCCTAAATGTATAAATGCCAAAACAACTCTTGTCACTAGCTTCCTGATGATTTCTTTTGAATGAAACAGTTCTAGTCCTGTAGAAGCTCCTTCTATATAATAAATATATATATATATATATATATATATGACGAAGAGCTCCGCTCGAAACGTTAAACCCTCCTTCTTTCCTTCTTTCCTTCTTTCCTTCTTTCCTTCTTTCCTGAGCGTCCAATAATACTATACTTGTTCCACGTCCTCGCGTTGTGTTTTCTCTTTGAGTTTTCATGTTTGGATTAACTATATATATACACATATTTACACACACACTCACACATACGCACACACAGGTAGTGGGTGGGGAGAGAAATGTCCATAATGGATTATATATATATTCCAGTGATCTGCTCAGTTGAATTCTACTGCCATTTTATTTTGGCAAGGAATAATGTTTAGTAAAAACTCGACGGGGTCAAGCCAAACACTGATAACCATATTTTCCGACAGTCTAACGAACCATCGCCTGAGGAAAACTAATCATAATTTGTAATAAAAACTCGGATCTACATTTTTAAGTGGAGAGGTGTGTATTTAGTGGACCCCAGTACATGACTGGGTTATCCTTTTTATATCGCCAACTCGTACTCGACTTGTACTTTATTTAATCGATCCCCAGTACTTGACTGGTACTCTATTTTATAAATTCCCAATATGGCGGTGCCCCAGCATGGCCACAGCTCATGAGCTGAAACTGGAAAAATCAAAATCAAAATCAATAGTTGAATTGATCTTTGTTTTATAAACCTTAGTACTTAATTGGTACTTAATTGGTACTCGTATTTCATTTATAAGTACCAATATTCGAATGGTACTCTATTTTATGACTCCACTTAACTTGTACATTATTCTGTAAATTCCAGTACTTGATCGGTACTCTGTTTTATAAATCCCTAATACTTGATTCATACTTTATTTTATCGATCCAAATTCTTGAATGGTACTTTACTATATCGCCCTTAAAACTCAACTGGTACATTATTTTATCAACTCCGAGTCATCGACCGGTACTTTATTCCATCGACCTCAAGCAGGATGAAAAACTTCAAAGATCTATCGATGATTTTTGTGTCGCTGGTGCAATGCCAAAACATTGCGGGTAGCGGACGGGTTGCGGGAGACCAAAACGAACAACCAATTACATCGAACCAGCCACAAAGCTCCGACCCAACACCGCAACCGATATTGGCAGTTTTAGCCGATCGGTACATCAATCCTCGTGATAATACAGTTCGTTATTTGTTTCAATATAACCATTACATATAAGTCGATACGTGTAGATTTTTCGCTCCGCACCTGCCACTCCCTCACCCTCAAATCCTCCACCCTTCACCCCTTACAAGTCCAATCTCCAGAATAAATTGGAGATCAATAAATATAGGAAACAATATAGCTTTGTTAAATGTTCCCCCTTGCCAAAATGCCAGTCCGTTTTAATTGGCCAAATCAATTGAATATGTATCATCCGTTATCAACCATTTCTCTCTCTCCTCTTCTTTCCACCTTTCGCTCTCGCTCTGTGTATGTGCACTGTGTGTGTTTGTATGTGTATGTGTATGTATGCTGTGTGTGCGCGTGTTTGTGTGTATAGATATGTATATTTATATATGTATTTATATATGCATGTATGTACATCTATACAGACTTATAACATACATATGCACATACATACACATTTATATATATATATATATATTATATATATATATATATATATATATATATATATATATAATATATACATTACATATGGGGTATTTAAGTTAATACACATAAATACACACATAAATGGTCAACACACACAAACATACATTCACAATTACACGTATACACATGCATATACGCATACATAATATATATATACTTAGATACGCACATACATACATATATACATGCATACGTCTATATATTTGTGCATGTGTGTGTGCAAATATAT
Organism: Octopus sinensis; assembly: GCF_006345805.1. NCBI lineage: Eukaryota > Metazoa > Mollusca > Cephalopoda > Octopoda > Octopodidae > Octopus > Octopus sinensis. Next base: position 2,931 of record NW_021824863.1, on the reverse strand, counting down.
ACACACATATATACATATACACATATATGTATAACCGATACGTAATACACATGATAAATATTATGTATAATACACATTCATAAGATATATATATATATATATATATATATATATATATATATATATATATATGTATGTGGTATACCAATATACACTGTATATATAAATCTATATATATATGAATAGAAATATAATATATGTATATATATATATATTATAGATATATATATATATATATATATATATATATATCTATACATATACAGTCTATATATATATATATATATACGTATATATATATATATACACATATATATATATACATATATATATACAAATATATATACACACATACATTATATAAAATATACAGATATATATACGCGCGCGCGCACACACCCAATCACACACATACACACACAATGTATATAATTTTTTAATCAACAAAGTGGCCATTGTTAGATTGCCAATGGTATGGCTGTTCTGCATTTCTGAACTTAATGCATTCCAAACACACGTTTTGCTCGCCAAATATATTCCGATTCTCATTTAAACCAACGCAAATAATTCTCTGTTTCTTCTGCTTCCACCCAAGAATGAACGTTTTAACAGAAATGGCCAATATTTTTTATCGATTCGGGTTACGGTGTGTGTGTGTGTGAAGGAGTTTGTCTTCGTGGTTAGGTCTGTTAGCTGCACGATCCGAAAATAAAATAGGAAGTTGTTGCTGTTGTTGTTATTGTTGTTTAGTCCATGATTAGCTCTGATCCAGCAGAGTTGTGATCGAAGTCATTGCACACCAGTAATGTAGCTAGGGCAGGGAAAACGATATGCAGTGGGGGGTTCCGAGCGTCACTTGAGGATCTTTCGGAAAACCTTGTACAGGAACGGAGGCTGCGGCACACTCAACTGCTGCTCCGTGCAGCACACACACTAGCTATGTCACTGTTCCACCCGTGATCATCCCGCCTTTTTACCATGCATCATATACGCAAAACCACATTATTCAATACCCTCTTTTTTTTCTGTTGTTCCCCCCCCCCCACGCACGCACACACACAACATCGCTTGACAAACGACATTTACAATAAATATAAGGTGGCAAGCTGGCAGAATCGTTAGCACGCCGGACAAAATGCTTAGTGGCATTTCGTCTACCTTTATGTTCTGAGTTCAAATTCCGCCGAGGTTGACTTTGCCTTTTTATCCTTTCGGATTCGATAGATTAAGTACTAGTTGCGTACTGGGGTCGGCCGAATCGACTGGCCCCCATCCCCGAAAAATTTCGTGCTTTATGCCTAGAGTAAAATAGATTATAATAAATTCATATCGTCCCCCAATTCACTGCCTTCCTCCCAACGCCTCTTTTTTCTCTACCGCCCCCTTAGGCACCAGCGCTCTCCTGGACCGTCTCAACGTCCATCGGGGTGACAGTAGCGCCCACTTTGAGAACCAATGCTATAACAGAATACACATACTCAGTACATGGTCTGATCAATAGTAACGAGATTGTGGGTAGTAAAAAGCGATTCAGCATTTAATCTCATTCGAAGTAGTCGTCTTCTGAAGTTATGCACTTTATCCGGCATCGTTTGCACTGATGCAGGCATTCCTGGAAACTCCTCTTTTAGGGATAGCGACCAGTTTCTTCGCTGCATTTTCTTGGATTTCTGCGACGTCTTGAAATCTTGTTTTTTTCCAAGAAGAATTTGATTCTATGGAAAGATTCTTGGATGTTACACCCTTCCAGTCGTGTCTATTTCTACGCATGCACTCACACACACACACACACATATATATATATATATACATCACACTACCAACATAATACACATATACACACAACACCTCATACATACACATACACTCACGCATACATACACGCTCGATAGCCCCACACCAAAACACACACACACATACACACACACATACACACACATCACACACATACATACACCTCACACACACACAACACTACACATATACACACACACACACGCACACATACACATACACACACACACGCACACACAGGCGTGCGCACACACACACGCATTCCTCTGCGTGGTAACTGAGTGAAGCGTTGTGGTGAGTTGAGACGACCACACTTTACACGCTTTACTTCTAAGCACTGCCACAAACAACGGAAGCGATCGAGAACGTTGTGACTTAGTGTGCATGCGCGACAGAGTTCAAGGTCAATCTTTGCCAAGCGGCTTCACTCTGCATACTTTAGCACCATTACCATAGCAACAGTTCCAATACATTTTAATCAGTTTTTGTATGTCATGCAACGGGATCGAAACCGAAATCACATATTAAGGAAACAAATTTCTTAACCATGTATCATAATTGTTTTATCCTTTTCTTTCTTACATTATTTACATTATTTACATTTGACGGATATTTGTCCTCATCTTGTTTGTTGTTAACACAATGTTTCGGCTGATATACCCTCCAGCCTTCATCAGGTGTATTGGGGAAATTTCGAACCTGGATTCTCATTCCTAAGGTATTTTTCGATGTTGTTATTATTATTATTATATTATTATTATTATTATTATTATTATTATTATTATTATTATTCAAGTTACTGCCTCTGGAATCGAACTCGGAATATTCGGGTTAGTAGCCCGCGCTCTTAACCACTACGCCCACACGCCCACGGCATATGGCGAAGTGGTTCAGAGCACAGGCTGCTACCCCAAGATTCCGAGTTCGATTCCAGAGGGCAGTACTTGAATAATAATAATATAATAATAATATAATAATAATAATATAATAATAATAATATAATAATATCGGCAAATACCTTAGAAATGAGAACCCAGGTTCGAAATTTCTCCAAGACACCTGTTGAAGGCTGGAGTGTATATCAGCCGAAATGTTGTTTAACAACAAACAAGATGAGGACAAATATCCGTCAAATGT
>NW_021824862.1:0-12500 GCF_006345805.1 Octopus sinensis | reverse complement strand
TGTGAAAATCCGCGATGCAGAAACAGTACTGTACTGTATATTACTCTTTACTCTTTTGCTTGTTTCAGTCATTTGACTGCGGCCATGCTGGAGCACCGCCTTTAGTCGAGCAAATCGACCCCGGGACTTATTCTTTGTAAGCCTAGTACTTATTCTATCGGTCTCTTTTGCCGAACCGCCAAGTGACGGGGACGTAAACACACCAGAATCGGTTGTCAAGCAATGCTAGGGGGACAAACACACACACAAACACACATACATATATATATATATACGACAGGCTTCTTTCAGTTTCCGTCTACCAAATCCACTCACAAGGCATTGGTCGACCCGGGGCTATAGCAGAAGACACTTGCCCAAGATGCCACGCAGTGGGACTGAACTCGGAACCATGTGGTTGGTTAGCAAGCTACTTACCACACAGCCACTCCTACGTTTTCAAAATTTTTATAATTTGTTTATATTTATTTGATTATAAATGCAAAACAACACCACAGAGGAATCGATGTAAGCTTAAATAATAAACCGCGATAGGGGAACCGCGATATGGCGTGGGGTTACTGTATATAGATTATATATAGAGTCCGCCAAAAAATGAATACGCACTTCATGAATGGAAAAATCTGTATAAATATTCAACTTGTATAAATAGCTGTAACCAATGGCCCAGTGGTTAGGGCAGCGGATTCGCGATCGGAGGATCGCGGTTTCTATTCCCAGACCGGGCGTTGTGTGTATTCATTGAGCGAAAACACCTAAAGCTCCAGCAGTGGGGGAAGGGTGACCCCTGTTGTACTCTTTCACCCCAACTTTCTTCTTGTTTCTTGAGTATCGCTGCGATGGACTGGCGTCCCGTCCAGCTGGGGGGAACACATGCGCCACAGTAACCGGGAAACCGGGCCCATGAGCCCGGCTACGCTTGAAAAGGGCGCATGAATAAATAAATAAATACCTATATAAATATAAATGCGGACCTGACGCACAGGTCTTTTCCGATTGTTTTTTTTTTTTTGTTTTTTTTACCAGATTCCTGTGTTTTCGATGACGGAGATTCCGAATATTCATAAAAACCACGTTTCCAAAATTTTTAATTTCCCCCTTCCCGCCTTAAATTTTTAATTCTTAACTTTTTTTCGAAATTTTTTTTCAGTCTACGTGGAAAAATATGGAGACTAAGAATATGGGGCGGGGGAACGAATTTTAATTTCAAATTTTCCATGAAAATCGCCAAAATTGACCCACACTCCATCCCGCTGTCGAAAAGTGAAAATGAACGGCTGTTTTGTCCATTTCTGCATTCGTAGATTTAAAGTGAAACATCATGTGAAGCCCTCACCACGAAACTCGACATGCTAAAAATAACAGCTAAATGTCTGGAGAATTTTTGTGTTTGTTTGTGTGTGTGTGCTCGCGCTAAAATTTCTACAGCTTATCCGAATGAACAAAGAAAGAACCACACAGAAATATATTTTACATACCTGTCGTATACGTCGGTTTTGTTTATTCACTTTAAAAGTAAACGGTTCTGATAGAAGCGATTACTTTGCTGTCAATTCGTTGGATTAATCCCAACAAAATACTACAAGTTTAGTCACTGGATTAGCACCTTTGTGTTCTTCATTCCAAAATAATAAAAATGTTAAGTCCACAGGGGATTACAATCCCAGAGCCTAAAGGACCTGTGTGTCGACATGATTGAAGACACCTCTTTCCAAGTGCACATTACCAGGATGGCGACAAAGTGCAGACGACTGGCTGGATGGGTCCTGAGAACGTTCAGAACCAGACAGAAGGAAACCATGATGGTCCTCTGGAGGACATTCGTCCTCAGCCGTCTGGGTTACTGTTCCCAGCTTTGGTCACCCAACAGTGTAAAATTAACAATTGACCTTGAAGCAATCCAGCGAAGCTTCACAAAGAAGATCGTCTCATTGCAACAGCTCAGCTACTGGGATAGGCTGAAACAGCTAAGACTCTAATCCTTGGAGCAAAGGCGGGAGAAGTATGCAGTAATATACATCTGGAAGATCCTGGAAGTGATTGTACCAAATCTTGGTATTGAAAGCTAACACAAATACCAGAACGGGTCGACACTGCACAGTGCCAAAGATCCCAGCAATGCCATCGAGCTTCAGGATCAGTTACTGCATCAGCCTGGGTTTCAGGGGACCACAGCTTTTTAATATTCTCCCAAAGAGCCTGAGAGACCTACACAAAGTGGATGTAGGTATTTTCTGAAATTAAAACAGTTTTTTGTTTTTTATTTCATAAAAGCACATATAATCTACCCGAACGAATTTTTATTAAAAACATATATAAGAGAAAAATTGATGACGAGCAAAACTCCTTGGGGGACACGGAAATACATTTTAAACCTATTTGTATCTGTGTGTGTGAGTGCATTTGCGTATGTATATATATATATATGAATATGTATATGTATGGCGGTACTCCGTCGTTTGCAACGACGAGAGTTCCAGTTGATCCGATCAGCGGAATAGCCTGCTCGTGAGATTAACGTGGAAGTGGCTGAGCCCTCCACAGACGCGTGTACCCTTAACGTAGTTTTCAGGGAGATTCAGCGTGACACAGAATGTGTCAAGGCTGGCTCTTTGAAATACAGGTACAAGAGAAACAGGAAGAAAGAGTGAGAGAAAGTTGTGGTGAAAGAATATAGCAGGGTTCGCCACTATCCACTTCCGGAGCCTCGTGAAGCTTTAGATATTTTCGCTCAATAAACACTCATGACGTCCTTTCTGGGAATCGAAACCGCGATCCTACGGCCGCGAGTCCGCTGCCCTAACCACTGTTTACATATATGAATTGTAATTATGATAGTACTTATGTATATCTATTAGTTAAATATTTTGAAAAATAGGGGGTATTTACGTCTACTCATAGTTTCATGGACACTTAAAGCAATTAGCGAATTCATGGTACTTAATTCCCAGAACGTCCGTTCTGGGAATCGAAACCGCGATCCTACGACTGCGAATCCGCTGGGCCATTGCGCCTCCACCGTTTATGTATATACTCTCTACGTATGTAAGCATACATGCACAAACACACACACACACACACACACACACACAAACATACCACCTGTATACATATATATGTGTGTGTGTATTTGTGTATGTAAGGTGTCGCAAAATATATATATACATACTTTAACAGTTGATAACCCACTTAGCTTTCATTTTTATTTTGTTTTAAGTTTAATCTATTAGAGATAAGGCCTTGTACATCGGAAATTTAAACTAAAGTGCTACTGGAAGTTTGAAAACGTAGGCGAAGTGCTAAGATGATTTAGGAGGAAGTTTCGAACACTTCCACCTACGCAGCTTAACGCCACTTGAAGAAGCGGTGAATTTAAAGGAGATGGGAGAGTTCAGAATGTCCACACGGAACTTTCCAAAACAACGTTGTCATCGATATTCCTCACAAAACAAGAAAGAGTATAAGAAAAGAAATTACCAGAGTTTAAGAAGATCTGTGCGGCACAAGAGTTGTGAAATAAGAATTCCAAAATCAAGCGTCCATCACATTTTGAAGTCCTGCTATTGGAAAAGTTATATTCCAAGAAAAGTCCTTGCTCTCAGTTAGGATGGTCCGGGCCAAGGAGTGGAGTTTTGCGAGTGGTAGTTAGCAGAAGATATAGAAGATACAAGCTTTCCAAGAAAGGTTGTTTGGTGTGCTGAGGTTACATTTAGGTTAAATGGCTCGATTCAGTTCCACAACTGTACCTACTGGGGACCTGAGAATCCACATATTACGGAGGAACATCATGTTGATTTACCAAGAATTAAAGTATGATGCAGCTTATCGTTAAAAGGATTTATTGGACCATTTATTTTTTAATGGTACTGTGTTGGACTGTTTTTAATTGAAGTTGCTGCGACAATCTATCGTGCCAAGTATTCAAGAGGACTTTGAAAGTATGGGGTTTTGTTCCCATCCCAGCAAAATGCGTTACTCCACACTACCACAGTTATCTAAGGATCTACTTTGATGAAATCTCGCCACACTGGTGGATTGGATGAACAGATTCAGTAGAATATCCTCACACCACAAGAAAACACTTTTAATATATGGGGATACTTAAAAGATAAGTTTACAGTATAAAACCAGCAACAGTCGACGAATTGAGGGCAACCACTGAACGAGAATTCGCACAAATACCGAACAAAATGTTTCCAGACGTTTGAGATCCCATTGCTTCGCGCTATCAGCAGTGCCTGGAGCAGAATGATCAAGAGTTCGAAAACAAGCATACATAGAAGAAATTAAATTCTGTCGGTAGATTCTATTAAATTTTAATGCAAGGGTCCATTTTCCAAGCCACTGATGCTTATCAAAGGCAAAGTCAGACTTGGATTGATACATCAGTGTTGTCACCAGGACAAATACCACAAAATATCTCACTCAACTCTCTAACATTCCCACCAAACCACCGACTTGGAATGGTACAGCTTTAGCAACCCCAAAAGGATGAAAAATAAAATAGATCTTGGTAGGGTTTGAACTCAGAATGTAAAGAATCACTTCTACCAATCTATCGTCTCCTTATATATTTCTTGGTATCACAGTATCAATTAAACTATCAGATGTTGTTATATATCACTGATCACAATGCACTTTGCATTGTTCTACCTTTCATATGATGCCATCCTGCTGGCTTGGCAAGCTGGCCAACATGGTCGGAAGGCTATTTCATCACCGGTTTATCCAATTAGACAACACAAAATGTTTTGGTCAACAACATGCCACCCAGTTCAGGAATCAAACGCATGACCTGGCAATTGTGAGTTCAATACCCTGACCACTATGCTAAGCATTTCCACCTTATATATTTACTGTTGGATAATTCCAGTTTGAGAAGAAACAAGAATCTAGCACCCATTGTTCAGATACAATGACAATTTATAATCGTTGTCATGTTGTTTGGGATTTCAGATGTGGATTTCCCCGCATTGAATAGACACTAGTACGTTGGCCTGAACCTATTTATGCTGGGTGTTCCTTTGACCCGGTCAAGTTACTGCATAGAAGAAAACTCCCTTGTGGCGTCATTGATTACAAATGTCAGCCGGGTGTTTGTTTACGAGCTGGAATTTATTAAACATGGGTTGGGTTCTCAACAGAGTAAGATGAATCCCTTCGTAAACTGCACCCTTGCCAATTCATATGGCCAATATTTTGTGGAATAGATGAATATATATGTAACACATTATTTTGATTGCATTATTTATATTTGGTGAATGCGCATGGCTTAGTGGTTAGAGCGTCGAGCTTACGATCATGAGATTGTGAGCTCGAATCCCGGACCGAGCTGTGTGTTGTGTTCTTGAGCAAGACACTTTATTTTACGTTGCTCCAGTTCACACAGCTGTAGAAATGAGTTGCGACGTCACAAGTGCCAAGCTGTATCGGCCCCTTTGCTTTTCCCTTGGATAACACTGGTGGCGTGGAGAGGGGAGGCTGGTATGCATGGGCGGCTGCTGGTCTTCCATAAACAACCTCGCCTGGACTTGTTCCTTGGAGGGTAACAACTTCCTAGGTGCAATCCCATGGTCTGTGTCGTGACCAAAGTGGATCTCAGATTTACATTTGACAGATATTTAAATATAGAACTGTAGTTTGATTACATCTTGGTTTTTCTCTCTTTTATTTATAACTTAGGTCAATGTTTCTTAACCATTTTTTGCCTATTCAATCCTTTCAATTCCTGTTCTACTGGAATATTGTTAGGAATTGCATAATTGCTGAAATAGTTTGTGTGTTGTAGAAGCATAACCAGTTTTATTGCAGATAAATTTTAACAAAATCTTTTACGGACTCCCAAAAGTCATATGGACCCTGGTTGAGAATCACTGGCTTAGTTGAAGGATGAGGAAGGATATTTAATCCCTTTCAGAGCGTCCATGACAAGGGTGAGGAAAGGGATGAAGATTTTGGAGAAACTCCAGCAAATGACTTTTGGAAGGATTTTTTTCACGTTCAAAGCATGGAATAAGCTAGCCATGTCAGTTGATAGTTGCCAGGGACACTGTAGTCTTAAAAAATCCCATGCTTTCTGGAACTTGCCATCACTATCCTGATCTGCGTATCTAAACATCCTGCCTTCTTCATGGCTCTTTTAATACTGTTTTACTTCTTTCAGTCATTTTGACTTTGGCCATGCTGGAGCACCACTTTTAGTCGAACGAATTGACTCCAGGACTTATTCTTTGTAAGCCTCGTACTTATTCTATCGGTCTCTTTTGCTGAACCACTAAGTTTCGGGTACATAAACACGCCAGCATTGGTTGTCAAGCGATGGTGAAATGACAAACACCGACACAAAAAATACATACATATATATATATAATGCTCTTGGCTTAGTTTTTTCCTTGGGGCTGGCCAGATTGGAGTAATCTCAAGGTTAATCAACCGAAATTGCGAGGATGATCTGGTTCTTGACTGAAGATTAAAGGCTTCGAATAACCCGTCCGTGTTTTTTGTTTCGTCTATTTGGATGTTTTGCGTTCTTGTCCCATTTTGTATTTATATATATATATATATATATATATATATACTAGCATTAAAAACCCGTCGTTGCCGGGTCATAGTGCTAGTGCATGTATATATGTGTATATATATGTGTACATATTACATGTACATCTATATATATATACATCTACACATAAAATACAAAATACAAAGTTATATCTTGATATCGCTAGTGATAACAATACTCAAAATATATAATAGACTGGAATTGTTAGCCCGTCTCTTGTAATTTCGATCAATTGTATCTTGTCCTCCCTCTTGTATAGAAGTGTGGCTACAATCCAGCCTACGGGCTCGTTCAAGGCAAGAAGTTAAACATTTTTTTTGCCCATGAAACTACATGGACTCTAAGTAAGGCATGTGTAAAATTTGAATGAAATTGGTTGTGTAGTTCTCAAGTTTTAGGGAAACACACAGACAGACACACATTCTCAGTTTTATATATATATATATATATACATATATACGACGGGCTTCTTTCAGTTTCAGTCTACCAAATCCACTCACAAGGCTTTGGTCAGCCTGAGGCTACAAGAAGACACTTGCCCAAGGTTCTATGCAGTGGGACTGAACCCGGAACCATGTGGTTGGTAAGCAAGATACTTATCACACAGCCACTCCTGCACCTATAGAATCACTTTTCTGTCTTTTTGTGTAATGTGTATGTATTTTTAGCTTTCATTGCTCTTTTTTTTTTTTACTAGAATTTTATGTATCTGCTTTTGGCCTCCTCTTTTCACCTTTGCAAACAGGCTGTAGTGTACCTGAGCATTGTGTACAATAAACTCACTATTATAAATATATTCAAAGATCAAGTGACAGTATTTTACCAGGCATCAAATTAAATCTATCAGCCAATTACAGAAACGATGTATTACCAACGTTTTCCCATCCACTAAATTCCATTAGAGACTTTGGTCATTCTCAAGTCATAAACGAAAACATTTGCCAAAGTAACTGCGCCCTGGAATTGAACCTGAATCTGTAGAATGGATGTGGAAAGAATTCTATATATTTCCTCTAACAGCAGTTATCTCTTTCTGTAATGAAATGCCTCTCACAGCATAAAATGTTTAATCACTGTGTCAGAGGCGAAACCATACTGATGATTTCTAAAAAGAATGAAATAGTGCTGCATATGATTAACACCAGCTAGAAACTGTAAGAACTTAGTAATATTCCTTTATACTTTTACTTGTTTCAGTCATTTGACTGTGGCCATGCTGGAGCACTGCCTTTAGTCAAGTAAATCGACCCCAGCACTTAGTCTTTGTAAGCCTAGTACGTATTCTATCGGTCTCTTTTGCCGAACTGCTAAGTTATGGGGACACACCAACATCAGTTGTTAAGTGACAGTAGGGGAACAAACAGAGACACATAAATATATACATATATATGTATATAGTTGAAATTTATAGAAAAACTAAAAAACGAAGACAGTTGTATGAACAAAAGCAAGTGTATTTGTTTGACACTCAAGAAAAATGAAAAAGTCTTTTACGTTTCAAGCCTATGCTCTTCAACAGAAAGGAATAAGAGGAAATAGACAGGGAATGAAAAAAACCATTTAGAGTTCAACAGTCCAGCATGGTGAATATATATATATGCCCCCCGGCCCATCAGGAATCGCCACTGAGATGCTTAAAATATCTGGTGGTGTTGGTTATGGTGTAGTCACTCTTATAGTTAATCAGATCGTACACGAAGGAGTCATGCCCAATGACTTGTGTAACAGTACCATAGTCAACTGCTACAAAGGTAGAGGTGACACCTTAGATAGAAATAATAACAGGGCTATCAAATTGTTGGATCAGGTGATGAAAGTTATGGAGAGGGCCATAGATCAACTAATTAGGGAGAGTGAGTCTTGGTGAGATGCAGTTTGGCTTTGTGCCAGGTAAAAGCACCGTGTTTGTGTGTTTTTATGTATGTGCATGTGTGTGTGTGTGTGTGTGTATATGTATGTGTGTACACAGAGATGAATATGCAGAATACATACATACAAATGTACACACATATATAGAAACATATGCACACACATACATACCTAAACACACACACATACATACATACATACATACATACATACATACATACATACATACATACATACATACATGCAGGTATAGGCACACACATACAGATACACACAAGCACACAAACAAACAAAAAGGAACATAGTGTGAGTAACAGACAGAGTTAAAACTATTGAAAAGGTTGTAAGATGCAATGAAAAGTTTAGAAAAATATAAAAGAAATAAGTGGAAACTTTACCAGTGAGTGTGTAAAATTATAAGGCACCAAAAGAGAATGACTCTACCCAAACACAACAAAATATGCTCCAACACACGAACTCACATAAAGAATCTTACAAACCAAATCCAAAAACGAAATTTCAATACTTCTTATTTTAAAAGTTACTTTTATCCTAGCTTTTTTTTGTTGTTGTTTTTTTTTTGCATTTCCTCAAAAGTTCTTTTTTCCTGAAGAATCAAAACAATTATCTTGAAATACATCACTCTTATCATAAATGTTTATTATTTCAACCGGATTTAGTTCCTTGTAAATACAAACACATAATATATAAAGCACAAACTGTGACTCTATGGTACTTGACAACACATTGTTTATGAGTGGACATTCTTTACAAAGAGTGGACATAAATATTTTCCTAGTAACTGTGTGTAAAGCTAATCAATTTCCAAACTCAGTCATTGATGAGTTATTTTCAGAATGAATTTTTACCCTGACAGGACCTACGACATCCTTTCCAACCACAGAGGGCATTGACAGAAAGTTAAATACAGGAAACCTCACTGTCAATAGGGACAGTCAATGACCACCACCTCTCAAATGAGAGTCCACAATAAGAGATGAAAGGAAAGCAATTGATTTGTTATTGGGGGTTTTTTGGGTTTTTTTTTTCTTTGCTATTTAGCAGAATATGTTCATGATTCACACACACTTATATACACACACATATACATACACATATGTGTGTGTGTCTGAGTGCACGTGTGTGTGTGTGTGTGTGTGTTTGTCTTCTTCCACGGCTTGGTAACTAGAGTTGGTGTGTTCATATGTTTGTAACTTAGCAGTGTAACAAAAGAGACTGATAGAATAAGTGCCTGGCTTAAAAAAAGAAAGAAAAAAAGTAAAAAGTACTGGGGTCGTTTTGTTTGACTAAAATTCTTCAAGGCAGTGCCCCAGCATGGCCGCAGTCTAAAGACTGAAACAAGTAAAAGATAAAAGATACATAGATATATACATATTTATATGCATATATATATATATCATCATCATCATTTAGCGTCTGCTTTCCATGCTAGCATGGGTTGGACGGTTCAACTGGGTTGTGTGAAGCCAGAAGGCTGCATCAGGCCCAGTCTGATCTGGCAGTGTTTCTATGGCTGGATGCCCTTCCTAACACACACACACACACACACTACACACACACACACACACACACACACACACACACACACACACACACACACACACACACACACACACACACACACACACACACACATATATATATATATATATATATGTAAGACATTTCCGGAGAGGCAGTTATTATGGTCCAGGATTATTGTAATTTTAGTATATCATAACTATTCATCTAATAAGCTGACCTGCCACCTTTTTGCTATTCTAGATTGAAGGAGATTTTGAACATACCTTACTAAACACTGCTTGAACACTCGAAAGGAATTCAGCCGCTTTGAAATTAATAAATGTCTCACCTGAAAATGTCTCAAAACTTCTGGAATACACTTATACACTTATGTGTGCATGTATGTGTCTGTTTGTGTGTATGTGTGTATGCATGTGTGTGTGTGTTTGCATGTATGTGTGTGTTTGTGTATGTGTGTGTGTGTGTGTGTGTGTACACATTATTTGCTCTCTACTTTTTAATGCAGTTGACTATTTTTCAATATCTTATGCGACTTTCTATGGAATTGGTAACCCTGCATCTATAGTTGCAAAGCAAATTTATAATTCACTATTAGCATAATTAACATTTTGCATAATTAATATTTTGCATTACTTGAAAATTACTTAAAATTCACTGAAAAACTATTTGCCCAAACATTCTTCATCAGGTGGGTTTGCCCCACAAAAAATTTTGTCCTGAGGAGTTTTTGTTCGAATCCCTTTCTTTGACAACTTATATCATTTTATATAGTCTCCAGGACTGGTAACATCATTACTCAGAGTTTCATCAAACTGCTATATATTTCTGTAAGATTTTTCAGTCATAAATCATTGGGTCATTGATTGACAAAACACACACACACACACATCTTCAAATGTTATTCAGGTCACATTCCTAAATTCCAGTCATTCCTGTATTTGTAATTTGTAAAGTGCCTGTCTTACTTTCTGCAAGCATTTTGCGAGATCAAGTTTTTGTACTCATTCAAAAGACGTCAGCATATACAATATATATATATAAATGACAAAAAAAAAAACGAAGATCAAACACAAAAAAAAACAACACAAGGATGTTGGATATGAAAAGTATTAGCAGATGCTTAGGGAAGGAAAGAAAGGTGGTTTAATGTTTCGAGCAAAGCTCTTCTTCAGAAACAGAGTAAAGTCCAATAGAAAAGGAAGACAGAGGAAAAAAAAAAATCGCCAATGATGGTTACACACACGCACACACACACACATATATACATATATATATATATATAGTTGAAATTTACAGAAAAACAAAAGACGAAGACAGGTGTATAAAGAACAAGCAGGTCTATTAGTTTAACACTCAGGAAGGTGAGAAAGTCTTATGTTTCAAGCCTAAGCTCTTCAACAGAAAGGAATCCAGAAAGCTGATGCCATTCCTAACGCCAACCACTCTGAGAGTGTAGTGGGTGTTTTTATGTGCCACCAGCATAAATGCCAGTCAGGCGGTACTGGCAACGGTCACGCTCAAATGGTGTTTTTTAATTGCCACCTGCACAGGAGCCAGTCCAGCGCTACTGGTAATGACCTCGCTCGAATGTTTTTCGCGTGCCACTGACATTTTTATGTGCCACTGGCATGGAAGCCAGTCAGCTGCTCTGGCAACAATCATGCTCAGATGGTGCTCTTAGCGCTCCTCTGGCACAGGTGCCAGTCATTGAATTTGATTTGATTTCAATTTCACTCAACAAGTCTTTGCAAGCAGAGTTTAGTGTCCAATGAAGGAAAGGTATGCATAGGTGGGCTGGTTACACCCTGACATAGGCCATGAGGTTATGATCTCACTTGATCTTGCCAGGTCTTCTCATGCACTGCATATTTCCAAAGGTCCCGGTCACTAGTCATTGCTTCGGTCAGGCCTAATGTTCGGAGGTCATGCTTCACCACCTCATCCCAGGTCTTCCTGGGTCTACCTCTTTCACAAGTTCCCTCAACCGCTAGGTCGTAGCACTTTTTCACACAGCTATCCTCAACCAATCTCACCACATGACCATACCAGCACTGTCATCTCTCCTGCACACCACATCCAATGCTTCTTAGGTCTAACATTTCTCTCAAGGTACTTACACTCTGTAAAGCACACTGACATTACATATCCATCGGAGCATACTGGCTTCATTCCTTGCGAGCTTACGCTTGTCCTCAGCAGTCATGGCCCATGTTTCACTGCCATGTGGCGTGGATGTTTGTACACATGTGTCCATGTGTCATACAGACTACATTTTACTTTGTCACCAGCAGAGGTAAGAGCTCTCTGAACTTTGCCCTGGCTATTCTTATTCTAGCAGCTACACTTTCAATGCACCACTACTGACTTGGTCATCTAGGTAATATATATATATATATATATATATATATATATACATACATACATACATAATATAATATGATAATATGAGGGAATATTATTCCAAACTTCAGGGAAATATTCAATTTAGAAATACTAAAATCCAATTTCAACAAATTTATTATATATA
>NW_021824861.1:5000-17463 GCF_006345805.1 Octopus sinensis | reverse complement strand
TGACAACGGCGATGACGACGACGACGACGATGACGATGACGACGACGACGACGACGACGACAACGAAGACGATAAGGATACCGCTGAAGATGCCAATGATGCCGCTGTTGCTGATGCTGCTGCTGACGATGATGATGACGACGACGACGACGACGATGGTGCGGCGGCTGAGGCTGCGGCGGTGGCGGCGGCTGTGGCAGCAACGGCAGCGGCGTCCATTAAACCAGAAAGTTCGGCTGTGAATCGAGCGTGGTAGAGTGTGTTGTCTAAACCGACGCCAGCACTGGAGGCGACCACACCCAGAAACACATCTGCTTTTGGAGCTTCAAGAAGAGGCATGTTCCTCCTTTCTTTCCTTCTTTGTTTTTTTCTTTTCACTTCCCCTCCTCCTTCTCCTCCTCCCCTCGTTCTTCTCTCACCCACCTCTCTCTCTCCCTCTATCTCTTTTTTCTCTTTCTCTCTCTATTGCTCCGTTAATATTTTTATTATTGTTGTTGTCGTTGTAATCCTTTTTAATTCTGGTTTTCTTTTCCAGTTTCTGTCTTTCTAGCAATTCTGAAATAGATATTGGGAAAAAAAGTAAAAAATCAACGCGATATAATAATAATAATAATAATTATAATAATAATAATAATAATAATAATAATAATAATAATAATAGTAGTAGTAGTAGTAGTAGTAGTAGTAGTATTAGTAGTGGTAGTAGAAATAATAATAATAATAATAATAATAATAATAATAATAATAAAATAATAATAATAGTGATAGTAATAGTAATAATAATAATAATAATAATAATAATAAAAGTGTTATCATGTACGTTGTTTTGTCTTGGTATAAAAGATGGGCTACAGTAAATATTCTACTCAATACCACAGATTTGTTTGTCAGTTGTTTGACCATAACCAGTTGAGCATGTCCCTTAGTGGCTGACGATATGTGCATTTCTGATCATGAGCAGAAGTAGTGGGGGGGAGCATCATAGCCGTGTGTTGAAAGGAATTCTTAGAGGTTTGGATAATTCACCTTTGGAAACATGGGTGGTTCGTTCAACATCTTTAAACAATCATTATTCATGGACCTTTTGAGCGGGATGGGCTACTCGACAAGAAGAAAATTCTAACTGAGACCCACCTTCAAGGTCATGCGCTGTTTATCATGATATGAATTCACCATGTCGCTCACTCATGGTTGTGACGCATGTGCCTGATGTACCCTTATCAGATGGGTAGTCATGATGGGTATACTGGGCTTGGTATATTTTACCCCAGTGTCACTTTGATGGCATGCACTTCTCTCTCACTCAACAACAACATTAATAATGGTTTCAAATTTCGACACAAGGACAGCATTTTTTAGGAGTGGATGAGTCGATGTAATCGACCCTAGTTCAACTGCTACTTATTTTATCGACCCCGAAATGATAAAAGGCAAAGTCGAGCTCGGTGGAATTTGAACTCTGAACGTAACGGCAGACGAAATACTGCTAAGCATTTCGCCCGGTGTGCTAACGATTCTGCCAGCTGGCCGCTTTCACTGGTCTGATGCAATACCAAGCAATGGCTTCTATGGCATCTGATCTTAACTGATTATCATGTACATGTTTTGTCTTGGTATAAAAGATGGGCTACAGCAAATATTCTGCTCAATACCACAGATTTGCTTGTCAGTTGTTTGACCGTAACCAGTTGAGCATGTCTCTTGGTGGCTGACGATATATGCATCTCTGATCACGAGCAGAAGTAGTGGGGGAGCATCGTAGCCATGTGTTGAGAGGAATTCTTTGGGAGTTGAATAATTCACGTCTGGAAACATGGGTGTTTCGTTCAACATCCTTAAACAAATTTTATTCAAGGACCTATTGAGCGGGATGGGCTACTCGATCAGGAGGAAATTCTAACTGGGCCCCACCTGCAATGTCATGCGATGTTTATCTTGATGTGAAATCACCATGTCGCGCACATATGGTTGTGATGCATGTGCCTGGTGTACACTTATGATGGGTATACTGGGCTTGGTATATTTGTGTCTCAGTTCGCTATGATGATGATGATGATGATGATGGTAGTGGTCGTGGTGGTGGTGACGGCGGCGGCGGCGGTGGTGGTGGTGGTGGTGGTGATGATGATGATGATGATGATGATGAACCCAGTTTGGTACAGTGTTATTCGGAACAGCTAGGATACTTAAGAAGGTTCTTGGCACCCAAGGTTACTTTTTGCAGCTCGATGTTAGGAACAGTCTAACCTGTTGATTGTTTATGAAATAACGCAACAACAACAACAACAGCAGCAGCAGCAGCAGCAACAACAATAACATGATAACAACAATTATTAAATAGACAAATGTAGACAATAGTAACAATAAACAAAACAGAACAACATTAAAGAGATCCCCAAATGGAAGGAAGGCAACCATAGAGAGTGATTCGAGCCCACCCCACAAGAATCCCAGATTATTTGATAGCCTAAACTCGAATACCTTCTCCAAGTTCTTTCCTCCAGGAATATTGACTCAATTGGTTACACCAGTTTCACCCATCTCTTCCACCTATGATAAAATTTACTGGCGGTTAGTTCCCCCCACCCATCCACTTCAATATAACCTTTCTATTTAAATCAGTGGTTCTAAACCCCCTTTTTTTTTACTGTGGACCCCTTTGGTTCTTGTTTAACTCTACTGGACTCTCATAGCCATTCGATGTTTAAAAAATCATTTAAAATCTTTATATGAAATATTATTAGGAATTCTATAAAAAAAATTGTTAAAATATTTCGTGTGGCCCTTTGGGTAAGTGTCTTCCACTATGGCCACTAAGTGTCTTCCCCCTCTCTTTGTCTCTCTCCCTTTCGTTTCCTTTTTATTACTCCCTCCTCACCATTTTCTATCTGTCTGTCCCTCTCTGTCCCTCTTCCTCCTTTATTCTCTCTCGTTGCTCACACGTGACCATCGTCCATCCTTCCTGTCCTCGCGTGATCTTCTTAATCCCTTGCGCAGTTCGGACGCATTTGTACCTATCTCGTTTCTTTTCTCTTATTAAAGAATTTTCTTCAAGCGTTCGCCATTTTTACCTCGTCTGTGCCTAACGTCCCTCCTTGTTTGTATTCGTTTCGCTTGGTTTGTTGTATGTTTTGTTTGTGTTACCAACTTTGACACTCCACAAATCCCCAATTTTTTTTTTATTTCGGTTCGCGGGGGCAACTGCCTTCAAAGTCTTATCTTGTTGTTTGAATACTCGAAATAAAGATTAGAAGGACAGCCAACAACTGATGAAGGGTTGTTTTTCTATGATACTTATTTTGTTTTCCTTTCGTTTTTCTCATTTTTTTTGCGTACCCAACGTTATTTTCGTATTTCATGTTTGTTTACGTACCCATATATGCATAGCTATATACATATATACGTATGTATGTACATATGTGTCTATATATGTATACATATATTATTTATAATATATATATATATATATATATATATATATATATATATATATATATATAGTGTGTGTGGTGTGTGTGTGTGTATGTGTGTGTGTGTTTCTGTGTGTGTGTGTGTCTGTGTGTGTGTGTGTGTGTGTGTGTCTGTGTGTGTGTATAGGTGTGGTTGTGTAGTAAGAGGATTTCTTCCCGGTGAACTGGCAGAAACGTTAGCACGCCAGGCGAAATACTTAGCAGTATTTCGTCTGTCTTTATGTTCTGAGTTCAAATTCCACCGAGGTCGACTTTAATAAATTAAGTACCAGTTACGTACTGGGGTCGATATATATCGACTTAATCTGTTTGTCTGTCCTTGTTTCTCCCCTCTGTGTTTAGCCCATTATAGGCAGTAAAGAAATAAGAAACCTTAAGGCGGCAAGTTGGCAGAAACGTTAGCACGCCGGCGAAATGCTTAGCGGCATTTCATCTGCCGTTATGTTCTGAGTTCAAATTCCGAGGTCGACTTTACTTTTCATCCTTTCGGGGTCAATAAATTTAGTACCAGTTACGCACAAGGGTCGAGGTAATCCACTTAATCGCTTTGTCTGTCCTTGTTTGTCCCCTCAATGTTTAGCCCCATGTGGGCAATAAAGAAATAAGAAGCTTTCTTCCCAGCCACATGGTTCCGGGTTCAGTCTCTCTGTGTGGTACCTTCTGGCAAGCTACTTACCACACAGCCACTCCTGCGCCTGTATATTTATTATATGCATTATATATATATATATATATATATATGTATATATTATATACATTATATATATATATATATATATATATTATATATAACATATGCATATAGTATATATGTATATATGTGTATATATATGTATATATGTATATATGTATATATATATATGTATATATGTATATATATGATGTAATTATATATATATATATATATATAATATATATATGTGTGTGTGTGTGTGTATATATATATGTATGTATATATATATATGTATATATATATATGTATATAATATATTGTTATATATATATATATATATATATATATATATATATATATATGTATATGTTATATATATATATATATATATATATATATATATATATATATAGATATATATATATATATATAGGTATGTATATATCTATATATTATACAATGTATATGTATGTGTGTGTGTACTATTTTTATATATTAGTCTACAGGTGCGCGCTTTGATTAGCTTATGAATGGCTCGTATAACTCCAAACCGAATTTTAAAAAATTATAAAATATCAACGAATAAAAGGCGGGATTATTTATATAGAAATATTTGTTTAAAATAATAGTTGATTGTTATGGAGGTGTTGTTTCATTCCTCTGAGGTCATCGTGACGAACTCGTAGGAGTGATACAAGCAGCTCTTGTGTTTTATATACATATATACACATACACATTTACACAAACACATACAAATATATATGGATCGATATATGTATATATATATATATATCTTTTATCTTTTTACTTGTTTTAGTTATTAGACTGCGGCCATGCTGGAACGCTACCATGAAGAATTTTTTAGTCGATCGAATCGAACCCAGTACTTACTTTTTTAAAAGAATTTCATAATATATATACGTGTGTGTGTGTGTGTATGTATATAGATGCATATATAAACGTGCATATATATATATATATATATATATATATATATATATGTGTTTGTTTGTATCTATGTATATATATATTGTATTGTGTATATATATATAAAGTTAATCTAAAATGAAAGCACAAAAAACAACAACAACGCGAGGACGTGGAACAAATATAGTATTATTGGACGCTCAGGAAAGAAGGAAAGAAGGAGGGTATAACGTTTCGAGCGGAGCTCTTCGTCGGAAACATAGGAGAAGGAAAGATCCCGAGAAGGGAAGACAGACGAAAAAAAAAATCGCCAACGGTACACACGCGTGGTCACATATATATATGTATATGTATATATATATATATTATATATATATATATATATAACTTTGATGACTCTGATAGGTTTCGGCCAGTATAGGTCCAGGCCATGTCTATCTCAATACCATCACCTGGTGAAGTCTTTTAGTCACATATGGAGCACTATACCCTACACTAGCAAAGAGTTGTTATTGTTGGAGACATATCCGGGTGTAGAAGGTTGGCCCGGGATTTTTTGAAGATTTTGGCCAGTGAACATATGAATTTTATGGGATCCTTTTTCCATTTTGACGTATTTTGGTATGGTATTAAAGAGAGCTGGACCGGTTGAGGAGAAGTAATTTTGACGTAATGTTGCTATGTGTACCGAGTTCGATTTTTGTAGTGGGTGGATAGCATGGGGGCCAAGTTTTGGATGAAATTTAAAATTGATGCCAACATCATTTGTGCAATATTGATAGAATATTTTCCACATAACACAAATGATGTAGCGCTCCCGGCAGCGTTGGAGAGAGTAATCCTTCAAAAGGGTGTTAAACTTCCAAGTTCGCCGGTTCAATCCAAAGCAAAGAATATATAAAAATCTATATATTTAATATTGTACAATATATAAAGTAAATAAGGAAAGGAAAAATAGAAGTGTAGATGTTACTTTATTCCAAGTTGGTATATATATCCAATAGGAACTCAACAAGTTGTTTCTAAGCCTAATTAATTCAAAACAAAACCAAATGTAATCCTTTTGAAATCAAAAATTAGGCTTTTCCTCAGGAATTCATTATTGGAATGAATGGGTTCTACCAACAAAAACATATCTATAGGGATGGATCATTGTATATGTATTTGTGTATATCTGTCTATTTGTCCTCATACATATCTATATCTATTAATTAGCGATGTCTATCTATCTATCTATCTATCTATCTATCTATCTATCTATCTATCTATCTATCTATCTATCTATCTGTCTGTCTGTCTGTCTGTCTGTCTGTCTGTCTGTCTGTCTGTCTGTGCATGTATCTATGTCTATATATATATATATGTGTGTGTGTGTGTGTGTGTGTGTGTGTGTGCGTGCGTGTGTCTGTGTTTGTCCTCCCACCATCGCTTAACAACCAAGGTTGATGTGTTTACGTGCCCATAACAAAGCGGTTCGGAAAAAAAGATACCGATAGAATAAGCACCAGACTTACAAAGAATAAGTCCAGGGGTCGATTTGTCCGACTAAAACCTTTCAAGCCGGTGGTCCAGCATGGCCGCAGTCAAATGACTGAAACATGTAGAAGAATAAAAGAATATATGTATATTTTTTCATTCATATATATATATATATATATATATATATATATATATATATATATATATATATATATATATATATATATATATATATATGTATGTATGTATATGTGTGTGTGTGCGTGTATAAACTCTATACTTGGAATGACCAATTTTAAATTCTATTGGATTTTACTCATAAGGTATTGGAATATTATATATATACCATTCTGGCTAAAAAAATAGATCTACAAATGCAATATCCCTACATATCTCACATCTATTTTCTTTTATTTCCTCCACCTCACTCTCTATTTTATATCTTATCTAAATTAACTATTTCTTAACCATTTTCTCACACCGTCTCCGATGAAGGGATATAATAAATATCCTGGAAACAGTTGTAAAACCTTCTATCTATAAATGTTCTAAAACCTACACAGCTTTGGGTTTTTTTTTTATCTCATTATGAAATAAAATTTTTATATACACACGCTGACATATGACCAACGTTGAACCCCTTATTCGCATAATCACCGAACCTGGAACCTAACTACAGTCCATCTATAGCACTTATTCAGCATTACCTGACACCTTTGGGTTTCAATGACACCATTACCTCTCATAACCTATATATATATATATATATACAGTCAAAATGACTGAAACAAGTAAAAATATATTATATATATATATATATATATATATATATATATATATATTATGTTGATAGATAGATAGATAGATAGATAGATAGATAGATAGATAGATAGATAGATAGATAGATAGATAGATAGATGGATGGATGATGGATGGATGGATGGATGGATGGATGGATGGATGGATGGATGCGGAAAAACAAATTAGACATAAAATATGTTAGAGATCCCTAAGTAGGTTTGCGATATTCTTTGTTGACGTGCCCAAGAATTTCTTATCCATGCGTGTCATGTATATGTAGCGCTGGGCCGAGCTAAAGGTATATAGTTCATAGATGAAATCCAGAGATTCACCGAATAAAAGACTCTTAGAAGTGCTGAAAAGATTCAAAATAAGACTCCTTTTGCATATGCTCCTTGGGTAAATCTCTTACGAATACCTCATTCTGAGATATAGATAGTTAATAGATATAAATATATATGTGGCTAAATATATATATGCAAACAGGCAGATATAATACATGTTTACATATATATACATATACATTCAGCCATCCATAAATAAATATGTTTCATACACACATACGGACGTATATTTAGGAATATCTAATGGCGAGCTGGCAGAAACGTTAGCACGCCGGGCGAAATGCGTAGCCGTATTTCGTTTGCTGTTACGTTCTGAGTTCAAATTTCGCCGAGATCGACTTTGTCTTTCATCCTTTCGGGGTCGATAAATTAAGTGTTAGTAACGCACTTGGGTCGATATAATCGACTTAATCCGTCTGTCTGTCCTTGTTTGTCTCCTATGTGTTTAGCCCCTTGTGGGTAGTAAAGAAATAGGTATTTCGTCTGCCGCTACGTTCTGAGTTCAAATTCCGCCGAGGTCGATTTTGCCTTTCATCCTTTTGGGGTCTATAAATTAAGTACCAGTAATGCACTGGGGTCGATGTAATCGACTTAATCCCTTTGCCTGTCCTTGTTTTTGTCCTCTCTGTATATAGCCTCTTGTGGGCAATAAAGAAATAAGATAATTAATGGCGCATGCGTGACTGTATGGGGAGAAGTTTCGTAATCACATGGTTCTAGGTTCAGTCCCACTGCACGGTGTTTTAGGCAAGTGTCTTCTACTATAGCTCCGGGTCGACTAATATCTTTTGTGTGAATTTGGTGGACGGCAGCCTCAAAAGGCCCGTGTATACATAAATGAGTGTGTGTATGTGTGACAACTGGTGTTGGTGTGTTTACACCCTAGAACCTAGCGGTTCAGCAAAATAGACTAATAGAATAAGTACCAATCTGAAAAAAAAGGAAAAATAATAAATACCAGGTGGATTCGTTCGAGTAATATACTTCATGGCCAGAGAAAAAATACGGCAGTCACACCATACACAGTTATATTGCGGCTTTTTTTCAGCAAATTTTATTCAACGAAAACAATAACAATATTTAACAAAACATCTTTAAATGACGGACGGTCTGATCGTCTGCCAAGCAAATGTGAGACAGTAATTGAAGCAAATGGGAGACAGTAATTGAAGTAGATGGTGAATATACTCCGGAATAATCATTTAAAGATGTTTTTGTTACATGTTATTGTTTTTGCAGAATAAAATTTGTTGAAAAAAAAAGCGATATTCTAATACACACTCAGGGAATTAAAAGCTAATTACCATATATTGTTATCAAGGACTATTAATAAAAAGAACTTGACTCAATGATCTGGTCGCATTAGTGTTATGAAAGAACTCAATAAAATAAGACTCAAAATAATAATAAATAATAATAAATGCCTTGATGCAGTGGCTCTCGTGGCTTATTGGAAGTGTCATCATGTACATTGTTTTGTCTTGGTATAAAAGATGAGATACAGCAAATATTCTGCTCAATACCACAGATTTGCTTGTCAGTTGTTTGACCTTAACCAGTTGAGCATGTCCTTTTGTGGCTGACAATATGTGCATCTCTGATCATGAGCAGAAGTAGTGGGGGAGCATCATAGCCATGTGTTGAGAGGGATTCTTTGGGGTTTGGATAATTCACCTTTGGAAACATGAGTGTTTCATTCAACATCCTTAAACAACCCTTATTCAGGGACCTTTTGAGCGGGATGGGTTACTCGACCAGAAGAAAATTCTAACTGGGCCCCACCCGCAAGGTCATGTGCTGTTTATCTTGATATGAGATCACCATGTCGCGTATATATGGTTGTGATGCATGTGCATTGTGTACCCTTATCAGATAGGTAGTCATGATGGGTATACTGGGCTTCGTATGATATAACCCAGTGTCACTTTGATGGCATGCACTGCTCTCTCACTCAATAATAATAATAATAAATAATAATAATAATAATGATGATGATGATGATGATGATAATAATGGTCACAGCCGTCGATTTCGACATATAAGAGTTTGAGGGAGATGATTAAAAAATGCTTAAAAATAAAGCAGCTGAATCTATTTGCGATGGATGCGGTGAGTCTAATTCGAGCCCAAGTATGGATTTTGCAATGAAGTCACAAAGAGGACACAGATGATGTAAATTTTTGCCTGGGATTGGACGAATGTGTCTGTTGATTACAGGATATAATAATAATAATAGTAATAATAATAATAATAATAATAATAATAATAATAATAATAATAATAATAATAATGAAAATAATAATAATAATATTAATAATAATAATAATAATTAATAATAATAATAATAATAATGATGATAATGATGATGATGATAATAATAATAATAATAATAATAATAATAATAATAATAATGAAAATAATAATAATAATATTAATAATAACAATAATAATTAATAATAATAATAATAATTAATTCGTTTATTGGCCACAAGGGCTAACAAAAATCAAATAAAACATGGAAGGACAAATACAGAACGGAAGTTACAAAAAGGGTTTTGTCCGTTTGAAAAGTCCGTGTAAAATAGTAGTAGTAGTAGTAGTAGTAGTAGTAGTAATTTTATTTCTTTATTGCCCACAGGGGGCTAAACACAGAGGGGACAAACAAGGACAGACAAACGGATTAAGTCGATTATATCGACCCCAGTGCGCAGCTGGTACTTAATTTATCGACCCCGAAAGGATGAAAGGCAAATTATTAGTAATAATAATAATAATAACAATAATAATAATAATAATAATAATAATAAAAATAATAATAATAATAATAATAATAATAATAATTATTATAATAATAATAATAATGATTTCTTTATTAACCACTGAGTTTTCACATAAAAGTTTGGGGATAGTACAGGACAATACAGAACGATAGGGATTGGAATGTGTACAGGAAGAAAAACAATTACAACAAAATTCCTAAAAGAAGGAAACTTCCAATAATAATAATAATAATAAACCAGAGGAGAGGAAAATAGCGATATGGTGACTTACGTAGAGCTTTTCTGGCAGAGCATAATGAAGCAGAACGTGTGACGGTGGCAACTAAGGTGGACTGAATTCAACATGAAGTCTAGAACAGAGAATGGAGAGGAAGGAGGGAGGGAGAGATGGAGGAGGTTGGTGGTGGAAGGAGCAACACGGATATATTTCAACTGGTGACAGAGTGGGCCTGGGCGGAGAGGTGGGAGACATTGATATTTGTGAGTGGGATGACAAAAGGGGGGAAGGTGTTAGTGGGCGTTCTGCCTCATTTTTTTTGGTAAATGTGACTGTGCTGTGTATGTGTGTGTGTGTGTGTGTGTGTGTGTGTGCGTGTGTTGTGAAAGCTAGGCCTTCTCTACTGCAGTTAGGGGGATATCTAAGAAACGTGTATGCATGTATGCGTGTGTATACATATGGATGTGTATATGTATGTCTCTATGTGTGTGTAAGCGTAAATTATATTTATATATATAAAATTATGCACGTAAATTACGTTTATATATTAAGCATATGAATTATATAAATTGTATGTGTGTGTGTGTGTATTTATATATGCGTATAAATTTTATTTATAAATCATATATGTAAATCATATGTATGTGTATATATTTATAGATGCTTATATGTAAACAAACACGCGCACGCACAACACTCACATGTATACTCAGAAGTCAAACACGTGTAGTAATAAACAAACGGGCGGAAAAACATAGTAAATAACCTGAATGCACAGACGAACGGAGAACAAACACAGAAGGTCACCAATTCCTCAACAGTTATCGGCCAAAGTGTCGTGCGTAATTTCGTTCTATTATCGATAATATTGCATTCTCCCAGGAGGCAACCAGCAAGAGGACTTGCTGGAAATATGACTATATACACACTCACACACACATACACACACACACACACACACACACACACACACACACACATACATATATATATATTTCCGTTTTCTCTTTTTTGTCTGTGTTGTCGTACACATTCGTTTGTCCTCTTGTTTTCTTCCAAACATTTAATGCTCTTAGCTTAGATTTTTGGGGCCTACCAATTTTGAACAGTCTCAAGTGTAACAGACCGAAACTGTAATGATACATGAAAGCTTGGCTGATGAATATCGGGACGAATGATCCGTACTGGTTTTTCCTGTCCGTCTTTGTATCGTCTATCTGTCCATATTTCTTTTACGTTCTTATTCCGTTTATATATAAGGTTGTCCCAAAAGTTCGTAGAAAGTCTTGGAAAATAATGGTCTTTATTTTAAGGAATAATTTTTGTTGTTTTTGTTAGTACTTGGCGAGTAAAAATTCAATTTTCGCAAGTGTTTACGAACGTTTGGGACAAACCTATATATATATATATATATATATATATATATATATATATATATATATATATATATATATATATATATATATTATATATATATATATATATATATAATTAATCAATATAGGGTGGCAAGGAAAATTTTGTAGAATTTTATTGCCACCAGCGGCCCAGTGGGAAAAAATTAAATAGTCATAGACCATTTTTAAGTTCAACATTAACAATTAAGGAACGGCCATAATAGGCCATTCACCCACTAGAAATAACAGCCAAAGCTTCTACCGCAAATAAAGATTAATTCCGTAAACAGGAGAAAATTAAAAAACATTTACCCTGTAATTTCTTGTACGGTTATACGTTTCATCCGCTGTTTAATGGTAAACTAACCTGATTAA
>NW_021824861.1:0-2500 GCF_006345805.1 Octopus sinensis | reverse complement strand
TAACATTAGATCAAGGCCAGCCATTTTGGGAGCGGGGTTTAACGGATGATACAATGATTCTTGTATTTTAAGTAACCCCTGTGTGGGTGGGGCATGAAAATCTGGATGTGATTTGAACTTAGAACGTAAAGAACCGTAAGTAAATAAACCTTCAAACATTTCGTTTCGTCTCTCATGAAAAGTTTTTCCACATATCAATGTCTTACGGTTTATAATAAAAAAACCATAGTTGTCATCGCTATCGCCGCCGCCGCCGCCGCCGCTGCCGCTGCCGCCACCACCACCACCACCATCACCACCACCACCACCACCACCACCAACAACAACAACAACAACAACAACAACAACAACATGTAGTTTGTCCGTCGATGCGACGAAGACCATCTAGTCATCCTGGGGTGAAGGTTGGCTTGTTTTGTGAGTCCGCAGATGGCTAGTGAGGCCAGTCTGCGCCCGAAAGAGTCTTTGACGGTGTGGACAGGGAATAGTAGCGCCTGCTACAGGGTTGTTAGCTCTGTTCTTCCAAGCTTCTCTGCGGTCTTCTGCAGCAGCGATCCTATTGGTCTCGCATGTGTTGGCACCCTTGTGGACAGCTAATCGCCACCCTTCTCTGTCTAGAGCAGACTGCTCTCAAGTGTCATGGTCGATGTTGAAGGCTTTCAGTGAGGCTTTCAGGGTGTTCTTAAAGCGCTTCTTCTGGCCGCCTTGTCTGCAAATCCCCATTGTGCTACAAGGCAAGGATATTGAGGAAGCCTAGGCTGCACTCCGGGTGACATCGTACGACACAGCCATGGAATGGCTTGAGCCATCTACAAAGAAGCACAAGGACTGGTTTGATGAGAACTGCGCGGAGATCAAGCAGCTACTAGAGGAAAAGCGTCGTGTTTACAAGGCTCACCTCACTGACCCCAAGTCGGTTTCAGACTGCGGATTGTACAGAGCAAAATCCAAACGAAGTTGCGTCATATGCAGGATTTCTGGCTTAGCAGCAAAGCAGACATGATCCAGGGCTTTGCAGACAACAACAACAGCAACAACTAGGGCCGCGCAAGAAGCTCCATCTTCCATATACCTATTTCTTTACTACCCACAAGGGGCTAAACACAGAGCGGACAAACAAGGACAGACAAACGGATTAAGTCGATTATATCGACCCCAGTGCGTAACTGGTACTTATTTAATCGACCCCGAAAGGATGAAAGGCAAAGTCGACCTCGGCGGAATTTGAACTCAGAACGTAGCGACAGACGAAATACCGTTAAGCATTATCACCTGGCGTATTAACGTTTCTGCCAGCTCGCCATCTTCCATATATCATCAGCTGAACGAAAGACCACTGGTGACTTCTTTGATAAAAGCTTTAAGCTTGTGGAGGTACTTTCCTGCCATGCAGAGTCGCACGAAGCACCGCGGAATAAAATATATATGCATGGGCAATAAGCATTCAACAAGTTCGCGAACACCCGGACATGCCTGTATCGGAACCTTATGCTATCAACTCCGGAAAGATTAAATACAATGATGGAATGTGCCCCCAAAGCAATACAAAGACCGGAACAAACATTGCAATTATATTGGAAGGATGAAAGGTAAAGTTAATCCAATTAGGATTTAAATTTGGAACACTAGGACGAAAAAGCGCAGAGCATCTTGTCCAGTGCTCTAACGATTCTGCCAATCTACTGATTTCTTACTTGCAGATACCAGGACACCGACACTACATACAAAACAGAAGCGTCCACTCCAAGACGTAGTCCGTGATTCATAGTAATGCGCAGGGTCAAAACTGGTATTTATGATTTTTCTGTGACAGAATCAAGGTCGCAAATTTTTAGGAGTGGAGTACATTCAATTACATAAAATCCAATACGTAGTTGCTACTGTACTTTGCTGGCCCATTAAAAAGACAAGAAATTCAATGGTCACCCTGGCGACTCGACCATAAGAAAATTCTAACTGAGCCCCACCTGCAAGGACATGCGCTGTTTATCTTGATGTGAGATCACCATGTCGTGCTCATATGGTTGTGATGCATATGCCTGGTGTACCCTTATCAGACAGGTAGCCATGATAGGTATACTGGCCTTCGTATGATGTAACCCTGTGTCACTTGGATGGCATGAACTCAGAAGTAACAACAACAACAACAACAACAACAACTATAATAATAATAATAATAATAATAATAATAGTGATAACAATAATAATAATGCCCTGATGCAGTACCAGGCAGTGGCTCTCATGGCTCCTTATCTTAACTGATTGGAGGTGTTATCATGTATATTGTATTGTCTTGGTATAAAATTGTTGGGCTACAGCAAATATTCTGCTCAATACCACAGATTTGCTTGTCAGTTGTTTGGCCTTAACCAGTTGAGCATGTCCCTTAGTGGCCGACGATATGTGCATCTCTGATCACAAGCAGAAGTAGTTGGGGAGCATCTTGGCAATGTGTTGAGTGTGATTCTTTGAGGTTTGGATAATTCACCTTTGGAAACAT
>NW_021824860.1:7500-17432 GCF_006345805.1 Octopus sinensis | reverse complement strand
AGGATGCGTCGAAACGATCGTTGTGAGCAATAAAGTTTCCATTTTCCGTTTCTGTCATTTGTTATACACACACACACACACACACACACACACACACACACACACACACACACACACACACACACACACATAAATCAGCCGAAATTGTGAGGATGATCCGGTTCTTGACTGAAGGCTTCGAATGTCCCGTCCGTGTTTTTTGTATCGTCTTCTAAATGTTTTGCGTTCTTCTCCCAGTTTGTATTTTTATATATATATATTGGCAGACAGACAGCGAAACTAATAGATAGATAGATAGATAGATAGATAGATAGATAGATAGATAGATAGATAGATAGATAGATAGATAGATAGATAGATAGATAGATAGATAGATATAGATAGATAAATAGATAGATAGAGAGACAAACAAATAGATAGATAGATAGATTGATAGATGAGTGGATGGATAAACGTATAAAGAGAGAGAGAAAGAGTAAAAGACGAGTGGCTGTGTGAGATGAGAGAGGTGTGGAGTACGGCCAGTGGAGTGAGGGTAAGGAGTGTGAGAGCGTCACTCATCTGTCTCGAGCTGCCACTATCTCCAGCTTATCTGGGGGTCCAGGAAGAGGTTCCTTTGGAAACCTTAGCTGTAGCTTCTGTCAACTGCCAAGAGATGGGAGAGATCTGATAGGGGTCAGCCCCCGGGGTGGGGGAGTCAGTATAAGGGAGAGTGGCGAAAGGGAGACGAGTGAGGGAACGGTAGATGCATGCCTGTGAGTGGATGGTGTCTGGATTAGACAGATAGAGAAGTTACGGGTAGAATGGGGTGGGCGACTCTTACCTCAGAGATATGCTTTGTTATCATGGGGGTGGAGGTGGGGAGAAGAACACTGGACACCACCCCACCCCACTCCACTATCGTTCTACAATATACATAGAGCATACAGGCCACCACCACCACCACTGCCATCAACACCACCGCCACTTCCACTATCACCACCCCAATACCACTAATACCACCCCACCCCATCATTATTTTCAATATCATCTTTGTCATTGTTTCACTGGCACAGAATCACATAACACACACACACACACACACACACACACACACACACACACACACACACACACACACATATATATATATATATATATATAATATGTGTATATATATATTCGTGTGTACATGTACATATAGATAGATACATGCACACACGCACACACGCATATTTATATATGTATATATGTATGTATCTATCTATATATACATGTACACACAAATATATATACACATATATATGTGTGTGTGTGTGTGTATGTGTATGTGGTACATATATTCACATCTATATACACATATGTATATATAATATATATATGTATATATATATATATGTGTGTGTGTTGTGTGTATGTACATATATATAATATATAATATATATATATATATATATATATATATATATATATATATATACATATATAGATATATATACATCTGCGCGCGCACCCAATCTCCTGCGTTTCCCAATAGCCGTCCCTTGTACCGTTTCCCTTTTCCGTGTCCCAATTCCAGACATCCTTTCACCACCGATGTATATAAAAAGAGAAGGAAAAGGACGGGGGTAGTCAGGGGCCGAGGGGACGAGGAACAGGACAGAACATGAAAAACCTTCTTTGATTCCTCGTTATTGACAGGTCCCAAATGGATTTCTGACCCCTTCGCCCCTTACGCACGCCACCATGGACTTGGTCCGACACAATTCAGAACTTAGTGATTTTATCTTGATAGCAACTTTGTTTAAATAACTGACAAACGAATACCGAGGGACGTTGGCTGCACGAAACATTAACAGTAAAGTTGGCATTGTCATACTTGATGAAGTAAGGCAAGAAATCTGGATTCGTTATAATTCTGAGAAGTGAGGAATATTGGTGAAATCCTTAGAGTCTCGGAAAACGTGTTTTGTCTTTTGACGTTTGTTTAAGATTATTTACGCTTACGTCGATTCCACCGTGGTGTTCATTATTTACATTATTTACATTTGACGGATATTTGTCCTCATCTTGTTTGTTGTTAACACAACGTTTCGGCTTTTGCCTTTCATCCTTTCGGGGTCGATAAATTAAGTACCAGTTACGCACTTGGGTCAATGTAATCGACTTAATCCGTTTGTCTGTCCTTCTTTGTCCCCTCTGTGTTTAGCCCCTTGTGGGTAGTAAAGAAACAATTATTATTATTATTATTATTATTATTATTATTATTATTATTATTATTATTATTATTATATATTTGACTTTTGCTTTATATTTGTACAAGTTGGCTCCAAGTCTCACCCAGAGACCTCAAGAGACAACAGGTTGGAAGTAATGTTGTTATGTCTAGTGTGTCATATATTTGGTTTTGTATTTAGTGTTGTACTAGTGAATGTCTAAAAAAAACATACGAAAATTATGTTTGTTTTAAAACTTGAGATTACATAGAAAGTATTTTGCGTAGGATATGAGCTGTTATTATCATTATTATCATTATTATTATTATTATTATTATTATTATTATTATTATTATTATTATATTATTATGATTATTCAGATCACTGCCTGGAATCGAACTCGGAATCTTGGAGTTGGTAACCCGCGTTCTTACCCACTACGCCATATGCCCGTGGCCCAGTGGTCAATAGAAGATGGCTACAGACAAGGGTCAAAGTTGACAGCGTCGAAGTGGAAGAAGCAACAAGAATTAACGCGAAAAATACGAGAAGAATAAAAACCGTGCAAGATCCGCCAACAATATTCAGCGATCTTTGTGGAAATAATTGTAGCGGCGGCTTTAGTCAATGGTCCCACGAGGGATCACTGAAGAAGATTCGCTTTTACAGTTAGTACGAAATGTGTTTGTCTGTTACCAAGTCGCACTTATCTGGGCGCGACATCCATTAGAATATGTATGCGTTTATGGGTAAGATGTGGACATACATGCATTGACAGACACACACATGTATGTATGCGAAAGTGTGTGTATGTATGTATGTATGTATGTATGTATGTAATTACCATTGTTAATAGATAGAGAGACCAGAATTGTGCACTCAAAACACATTTAAGAAAAGAAAACAAATTATTTCTTCAGAAATTTTCATTTTCCATTTCATTTCCATTTGTTTTTACTCTCTCTCTCTCTCTTCTCTCTCTCTCTCTCTCTCTCTCTCTCTGTATATATTGCTGTGTATGTGTGTGTAAGCTCTCATACACACACATACACACACACACACATATAATAACCAGTCTTACTCCCCCCTCGTCCCCCCTCTCTCTCTCTCTCTTTTCTCTCCAATTCTACGACTTCGTCATCCAATATTCTTCAAATTACATCCAAAAACCATTTTCTCTTCGACGCTAAGTTAATGGCACATCTGGACCCCAAAACAATGATGCCAGCCTCTTCAGGTATTACCTATTTCAACTGAGCTAACCATTGCACCGCCCTTCATATACACACACACACACATACATACATACATATATACATGCATACATACATACATACATACATACATACATACATACATACATGCATACATACATACATACATACATACATACATACATACATACATACATGCATACATACATACACACACACATACATACATACATACATACACACACACACACACACACATATACATAATACACAAGTTTTGACTCATTTTTGATCACACACACTCACACACACATACACACACACGCACAAACACACACACACCCTGCAGTCCACCCCCACCCCCAATTTGAAAAATCTTTCTGCCTCCTCCAAACTCCATTAGATGGAGCTGCTAGCAACAGGAACTAAAGGAAGCCAGCTGTGGCTTCCGGCCTCACCATAATAATAATAATAATAATAAAACAACAACAACAACATATAGTAGTAGTAGTAGTAGTAGTAGTAGTAGTAGTAGTAGTAGTAGTAGTAGTAGTAGTAGTGGTGGTGGTGGTGGTGGTGGTGGTGGTGATTATTACGAATGCTATAATGGCAATATCTCGGGGATATAATAGGTGAGGAATGATGGGCGAATGGTTGTATGGGGGGGATGGACGTGGTGCTGGTGGTGGAATATATGGTGGGTATGTCATCAGGGTAGATGGGAGAGAGAGAGAGAGAGAGAGAGAGGAGAGAGAGAGAGATTAGGCAATGTTATAGATCTCGGGTACCAGGCGGGTAGACTATGTATTATGCTTCTGTGTTTGGCTTTGGTGTGTGAGTGTAAGACTGTATGTATGTACGTATGTATGACCGTATCTATGTATGTATGTATGTGCGTAAGAATATTCTTGTTGTTCTTCTTGTTATCATCATTATTATTACAATAAAAAATACTTGCATATATATATATATATATATATATATATACATAAATACATCCACTTCGGTCTCTTCAGAGGGGACGCTCTGACTATCTCTAGAGGAGCCAACGGGCACAGACTCGAAAGGCTTAGAAAGGACCTAATTAGCGTACTAGACTTCATGAGACTCAAAATTACTATGGAAACGAACTTCACCACCGTAAACCTCCTAGATGTCACACTAGAGTTGGGCTCCGGTACACACAGGCCCCATCGCAAGACAAACGAGAGGCTGTCCTACATCAACTCAGCCTCCTGCCTACCCCTGTCGTGTTCAAAAACCTAGTGAAGGGTGTCAGTAAGGGGATCTCGAACCTAACCTCAAGCCAAGAAATTTTTGACGACGCTGCTCCCTATTACAACGTGGCACTGGCGCCACCGGGTTTAAGGACCGCATCTCCTATATGCCAGGCCCTAGCATCCACAAAAGGAAGCCCCACCGAAACGTCGTTTGGTTTGCTTCTCACCCAACGTCAAGGTTTGTGTGGGAAGAATATTCCTCGGGTCAGTATACAAATACTTCACGCAGACACGGACCCTAAGGGTCTCCATTAGCTGTGTTCCCAACATGAAAAGTGTATTAGTTAACATCCATAAAACGCGGGAGGAGAGCGGCTGCTCTTGCTGGGTGTAGAATGACCGTCCTGTGGGAGGTCAATGCGAGGCTGAGGGAGTCATGTAGCAGGCTGTGGTGATACCCAGGCGTAGTGACCATAGTAATAGCAACAACGGATCATCCAACAACATCGAGGGTATCGGAAGCAGCGACAGCGGCGGAAACACCCGGAAACACCCGCCAACAACCCCAGAGCCAGCACTACGGCCGGAGGGGATGACCACCCCGACACCAGCAGCCCAGCGAGGCTATCAGCCCCACGCCAAATATTACCAACGAAGGCACCCACAACATAATCGGCGACACTAGCACCGACAACAGCCACAGCGATATCGCCAGATCGACGCCTCGTAATGATAATCCCAGCAGCACCGGTGGCAACAACATCTCCAGGCTCCGAGCCAACCGAAGATGCGCCCGTAATGTGAGCGCAACCAACACCCAAGCCGAGAAATACATCGTTACATCACTGGCCAGCCATATGTGGTACCTCAAATATGAAGGGACCCCATGCGATATCAAGTGGAGGATCTTAGAGCGGCCGGGACCCTACACTAACAGGGGCGTAAGCTGCAAAGCTTTACGCTCCTGTTAATGTAGGGTCCCGGCTGCTTTAAGACCCTCTGCTTGATAGCATATGGGGTCCCTTCATCTTTGAGGCACCACATATGGCTTGCCAGTGATGTGACGATGTATTTCCCAGCTTGGGAAACACACACATAGCTGAGCAAGCAAGGATGCTCAAAGTGTTCCTGAAAACTGAATCACTGAACATTTACCAGGAAATTTACAGACATTGTTATCCATTTCAGGCACTGCCCGCTGCAAGCATGGGATCCCCGTTCCCCGGTTAGGCCCGGAATGGTCCTTACGATCCATTAGCAACCCGAGGGATATATTCCTTGGTCTCCTTCTTTTGGGCACAAAAGCTGGTGGTTGGGAAATAACCAATCCCCGCTAACCCCGGACTTTCTATTCTTTGATAAACAAATGACCGTAACGAATTCCTGCCTCTCAGAGGTGAAGAATTACATTTGTCTTCAGCTTAAGAGTCTGACGAGACGTCCACGAGTCTACGGCTTTTGTGGATGCGAAACCTATACCGGACTTAACTTAATTACTTATATATATATATATATATATATATATATATGTATTATCTGTTGTGTTTGGGGAGAGTCATTCTCGTTTAGTGCCTTTTCATTTAACACACTCACCGGTAAAATTTCCACTCATTTACTAATTTATTTTTCAGAAATGTCCGTTATGTCTGTCTTGCAACTTTTTCGATAGTTGTTGACTTTGTTGAAAAGGTTGCAAGACGCAACCAAAATTTGAGAAAAATAAGTTAGTAAATGAGTGGAAACTTTACCGGTGAGTGTGTTAAATTATCTGACGCTAAGAGAGAATGTCTCATTTCAGACACAACACAATATGCTTCAACACACGAACTCACATAAAGAATCTTGCAAATAAATCTGAAAACGAAATATATATATATATGTTTTTATTATTAATATTTTGCAATTTACTTAATCATCGGTATATTATTTTTATCTTATATTTAATATTTCTATTATATGTAATTTTCTAGATGGTGTAATTTAGTTGTTCATTTTGGAATGATAAAAGGTGTTTTTTTTCTAATATATATATATATATATTATATTTTGTGAAATTTGATTTAGTATTTCTAAATTGAATTTTTCCCTGCAAGTTAGGAATTATATTCCCTCAAATAATTATTTTATATAATATATATATCTATTTAGTTATATGTATGTGTATACACACACGCACACACACACACACACACACACACCACACACACACACACATATATATATATAATATATATATATACGTACGTATATAGCAAGGTGAAGCTTTGTGTCTGTTAGAATGACAGAGAGGTGTGAATGAATGTACGTACACTTTAGCATTACTCTCTAACTCCCCTGCCCCTTGTTCGCTAAACATTACACCCCCTGGGTTCGCAGCCCCTCCCCCTATTTTAATATAACCAATCAGAAAAGGAAACGATCAAATGCAAATAAACCTTTCAGTTCCCATCTGTTAGCAAACAATTGTTTATTCTCAACCCAGCCACGTCGCAGTAGGCGGTCCTTATAATCGTGCCACCCACATTTACACGGTTTACTATTTAAACAGGGCCTGTACCCTCTGTCTTGTACCACTACATACACTGTAAGATGTCGGGTTGTTGATTAAATTTTGAACTAGCGTGGACGGGTTCAAATCACAGCCAGGGTATCGCACTCTCGGATGTGATAAATATATATATGGCTTTACTTGCCGAAACTACGAGGTCACTATCAATAAGATTCTTTTTTTTATGAATACACACGCATACACACATATATTCTTTTAATCTTTTACATGTTTCAGCACTAGGGCTGTACCCATACTGGAGCACCGTCAGTATAATCACCTTTTCAATGGTCAATCTTCTATGTTTGGCTTTTTGTGAAGGAGGGAGTTCGGCACTGCTGCCCTCTTTTGAGTTCCCTGCTTTGATATAAGTTTATCTGGGACCTGGGATAACAAGAGATCATGGTGTCTCTTGAAAACATCTACTCCCACTCCATCAAGATCCCTCAGATATTTTGGCAAGGCGTTAAATAGCTGTGGGTCCTTGAATCCCAAATTATTGTAGTGTCTGGTCCTCA
Source organism: Octopus sinensis (assembly GCF_006345805.1). Classification (NCBI taxonomy): domain Eukaryota; kingdom Metazoa; phylum Mollusca; class Cephalopoda; order Octopoda; family Octopodidae; genus Octopus; species Octopus sinensis. The sequence continues at coordinate 9,737 of NW_021824860.1, read as the reverse complement.
CTCTAAACGGAGTAGCTGAGACCTTCAGAGCAGTGCAGTGACGTCCATTTCGGGGGCTGGTATTGCTCTCGATACCAAAGTTTGGTGCCAGCCCCTCCAGGATATTCCATACGCATGTCACTGCATGTCATTGCATGCCTCTTCCGTCTTCAAGGAGTAGAGTCGTAGCTCTTTCAGTCTCCCACCAGTAACTCAGCTCTTCCATTGATGCAATCTTCCTGGTGTAGCACCGCAGAACCGCCTCAAGTTCTGCTATTAATTTGACACAGTGGGGTGACCACAGTTGAGAGCAGTAGTCCAGACAGCTGAGTACAAATGTCCTCCATAGAACCAGCATGGTTTCCTGTTCCCATGTTCTGAAGATTCTCAGAATCCATCCGGCCTGTCATCTCTGCATTGCCACCATTTTAGTAACACATACGTGAAATCAAGAATTGTTGCTCACATCAATTCCCAGATCATGCACTCTAGGATTGTCGCTTTTGTTTTGGTCCGAAGTATCGTCGTTGCGGCTTGTGAGTACCATTTACCTGGTTGCAGAGGGCTTGGAATTTACCTGTATTAAATTGCTTGTTGTTTTCTGTAGCCCATTTATGTATGGCATTTTGGTCTTTCTGTGGAAGATTAGCATCAGAAGGTTCCTCCACTGATTGTACTCCTTTTGCCTTTTCGGCACAGCTGTGGCTGCCTGTGATCTCTTTGTTTTACTTGTTTCAGGCATTAGACTGCGGCCATACTGGGGCACCGCCTTGAAGGGTTTAGTCGAACAAATAACACGTTAGTACTAATTTTACGTTTTAATAAGTCTAGTACTTACTTTACAGGTGATGGGACGTGAACAAACCAGGACCAGTTGTCAAGGGTGGTGCAGGACAAAAGTACAGACTATATATATAATATATATATATATATATATATATATATATATTACTTATACATACATATATATACTGTATATATATTTATGTATATGTATATTATATATATATATGTATGTATGTAATATATATATAATATATATATATATATATATATTATATATATATATCTATATATATATATATTATATATATATACAAGTATGTATATATTTATGTATACATATTCACCGGGATTTTTCCAGTTTCTGCCCACAAAATTCACTCACCAGACTTTTGTCTACCTGAGGCTTGAGTAGAAGACACTTTCCCAAGGTGCCGTGCAATGGGACTGAACCCGAGATCACATGTTTGGGAAGCAAGCTTCTTAATGACATAGCTACACCTGTGACTATGGTTACATATGGTGACAATATTTGCATTGAAGTGAGCTGCGTCGATCATCCTATGACACCTGCGTTGTTTTGATTAGTATTTCTCCATATGACATCACTATTAAACGATGAAAGACTACAAAAGCGTTTGGTAACAGATATTGGTCAAGGAAGAATATTGCTCTGTTAAGCAAAGCCTGATTAGAAAATGAAGTTTGGTGATGGTAATTTGAGAATCCTAGAAGAGTGAATGGTTGATGGGAAGAAATTTGGTGGATTCTGCAACGAACAATTACACAACAGATGTGAAGAAGAGAATGTTTAGTTGTTGACTGATAAATCTCAATGAAGGTAATTCTTTGAGAGACTAGATTCATCCATCGATGGATAAGTGGCAGTTTGTGAATCCTTGGAAAATTTGTTCCATCAAATGGAACTGGAGAAGTAGAAGGGTAAACTTTAATTGCGAGGATATGGAAGACATTGAGAGGGTGAGAGAGAGAGAGAGAGAGAGAGAGAGAGAGAGAGAGTGGGGAGACATATACAGATTTGTGTAGGTGATATATGAGAGTAGGATGTCAAGAGGAGGGTTTGAATGTCGGGTGGAAAGTGAGAGGAGATGTGAAGATGTCTCAAGAAGCTGAGTGAACAGAGATTGCGGTGTGTTGGTGAGTGGATCATTGCCAATTGATCATATTTATTTCTTTATTGCCCACGGGGGTCTAAACTTAGAGGGGACAAACAAGGACAGACAAAGGGTTTCAGTCGATTACATCGACCCCAGTGCGTAACTGGTAATTATTTAATCGACCATGAAAGGCTGAAAAGCAAAGTCGATCTTGGTGGAGTTTGAACTCAGAATGTAACGCCAAATGAAATACCTGTTTCTTTACTACCCACAAGGGGCTAAACACAGAGAGAACAAACAAGGACAGACAAAAGGATTAAGTCGATTATATCGACTCCAGTGTGTAACTGGTACTTA
>NW_021824860.1:0-2500 GCF_006345805.1 Octopus sinensis | reverse complement strand
CGAAGTACGGCTACGCATTTCACCCGGCGTGCTAACGTTTCTGCCAGCTCGCCGCTAAAATATTGACAACACAAAGGCACCGTTACCAGATTTCGTTTTTATATCTGGTCATAGTGGCATAATGACTCTTCTTAGACACAACACCATCAGCATTTCTCTGATTTTACTAGAGCCACGCAAACGGTATACCCACAATTTCTGTTTCTCTCTTTCTGTCTGTCTCTCTCTCTCTCTCTCTCTCTCACTCTCTCTCTCTCTCTCTTTCCTCTCTCTCTCTCTCTCTCTCTCTCTCTCTCTCTCTCTCTCTCTCTCTCTCTCTCTCTTGACACAACCTACTCAGTTAAGTTAAACTCATCACTCTCACTCCCATCATCACTGGGGAAAATTTGCAAAGGGACAGCAATCTTCTTGACTTCCCGCCTTCTTCTTTATGTGGGTTTAGAGTCAAAGAGAGAAATCGTTGTCTTCACTCAATAAAATCTCTAATAAAAATATGTTTTTATGTCCAGCGAAACATGGAATGTCTTGTAATGAAGAAGGGAAGCATTCACAGAAAGGGACACCCAGGAGCAGCGACAAACCACAACAACAATGGGTTCAGGTTTTGGCACAAGGCCAGCGACATTAAAAGGAGATTAGATCGACCCTAGAGTGCAACTGGTATTTATTTTATCGATAAGGAAGTTGACAAAGGCGAAATTTGAACGCAGAACGTGGAAAGACCGAAGACATGCCGCTAAGGACATCGTTCGACGCGCTAACAACTCTGCCAAGTCGATGCCTAATTCTTCCTAATATGGACACAAGGTTGAAGGCAGCGAGTTGGCAGAATCGGTAGCGTACCGGACGAAATGCTAAGCGGCATTTCGTCCGTCTTTACGATCTGAGTTCAAATTCCGCCGAGGTCGACTTTATCTTTCCTCCCTTTCGGGGCCGATGCAATCGACTTACTCCACTCCCCACAAATTGTTGGCCTTGTGCCAAAATTTGAAACCCATATAGGTACAAGGTCAGAATTTTTGAGGGTTGATTAGTGAATTCCGTCGATCCCAGGACTTGACAGGTCTTCTGTTTTATCGACCGGGGTGGGGTGGGAGATGATATGCAGTGTTGACCTTGGTTATATTTGAACTCAGAACATAAAGAACCGGAGAAATACTGCTAGACAATTTGTTCGACGCGCTAACGATTCTGCCAGTCCACCACCCGATTATCCTATTAGAATTGTTTCTAATAGACGCATGAGGTCAGAAATTTGTGTAAGAGCGAGAAGAAGCTAGTTGAATCCAGCGACCCCCGAACATATTTGGTACATTATCTTATGGATCCCAGAGAGGTGAAAGAGAAACTTGAACATAGTAGGATTTGAACTCAAAACATTAGACATTTTAAAAGCACCCCAAAGCATTTTTAACGGAAACTCTAACGAATCTGCCAACCGATGATGCACCCGAAATGTTAATAGCAGACGGATACAAGAATGTAAGACAGAGTGTGTGGTACAGAGTGTGAATGAAACGGCGTGGCGGGTGGTCCTACCCGGATGATACCCACGACCAACACCCCCTCATTTTTTCCAATTCAGCTGACCAAATCATTAATTCCTGACACCTGCCTCTAGCCGACCCACCCCCACATCAAACACACACACTGCGCATGTGCCGTGCACCCGTATTACATCCTACCCCGATCGTCAGCCATCAAACAGTTTTACATCTGTTAGCGTAGCTTTTGTGGTTGTAGTTGTGTATTATAGTCGTTGTTGTTGTTGATGATGATGATGATAATGAGGAGAAGAGGAGGAGAGGAGGAGGAGGGCGAGGAAGAGAAAGAAGAGCAAGACCGTGGTGATGAAGGTAATGGTGATGGGGTGGTTGGGGAACGATGACGGCGGTGGAGGTGATGATAAAAGACGACGACATTAATGATAATGATGATACTGGTGGTGGTGGTGATGGTGGTGGGGTGATGGTGGTGGTGGTGATGGTGGTGGGGTGATGGTGGTGGTGGTGATGGTGGTGGGGTGATGGTGGTGGTGGTGATGGTGGTGGGGCGATGGTGGTGGTGGTGGTGATGGTGGTGGTGGTGGTGATGGTGGTGATGGTGGTGGTGGTTGTGGTGGTGGTGGTGGTGATGGTGGTGGTGGTGGTGGCGGCGGTGGTGGTGCTGGTGGTGCTGGTGGCGGCGGTGGTGGTGGTGGTGGTGGTGGTGTTTACATTTAATTTTGTTTGTTTCAAGTTATACTATCACCAGTAGGAGTATCCCTTTGATCTTGTGCGGCCACGTGTATGTATGTGTGTATGTTATGTATGTATGTGTGTGTGTGTGTATGTATGTATGTATGTAGGTATGTATGTGTGTATGTATGTATGTATGTATGTATGTAGTAGTATGTATGCATGTATGTATGTGTGTGTATGTATGCATGTAGTATGTATGTATGTATGTATGTATGTATGTTTATGTATGTATGTGTGTTATGTATGTATTATGTGTGTAT